>NW_020954590.1:97639689-97708952 GCF_900497805.2 Vombatus ursinus
CTTCTTCTTCTTCTTCTTCTTCTTCTTCTTCTTCTTCTTCTTCTTCTCTTCAAATTCAAAACTTTGGATTAGCAAAGCCAACATTTAATTTAAAGTCTCTAAAATGGGACTGCTCAGATTTTGGTGCATCCTTAAAAAGGAATCTGAGAATATTACATTCTTATTGCTGACTCTAGAATGTTAGAATTTAAATATGACCCAAAATAAAACTATTGTGGTTGGTGATACAGATGATCATATATTGGGTTTTACTTCTACTCTAACCACCATTTTGTGTTATCCGGAATCTTACAATTAAAACTTCATTTTTTTTCCCTAGCTTTTCACCTTAGAGGACAATCTGTTTAATTTTTAAATTTAATGATACATAGTTTGGCACATAACTGCACAAAATGAATTTCTATGTATATGTTAAACTTACATTTATATAAAGTTATGATAACTAGAATAACTTATTTAGAAACCATAAATAGATGGTGTCCCTTTCTGGTTCAACCTACAAGGGCACCTTTCATTCTTTTCTAACTACAGTTTAACTTTGAAAAAAATAATGAAAATGAATTTCATCCACTTTTCCCTTAATCACTGAACTCTCATTCCTGCCTTTAGAGTCAAAAGGAGTGGAAGGAAGACTTTATCTTGAAGTTTATCGTAGGGGAATCCTGAGGTCTTTCATGATGAAGTGTGCAGTACAAGAGTGGCTCAGAATAACTTCGTTGCTATTCATTGCTAATGCCATCCCAGCAATGGTTGTCCCCAATGCAACAGTTCTGGAGAAACTTTTGGAAAAGTACATGGACGAGGATGGTGAGTGGTGGATCGCCAAGCAAAGAGGGAAAAGGGCCATCACAGACAATGATATGCAGAGTATCTTGGACCTTCATAATAAGTTAAGAAGTCAGGTATATCCACCAGCTTCTAATATGGAATATATGGTAAGGACATATTGTGAGTGGTTTTCACAGAGAAATTGTTCATTGATGCTTTCTTTCAGCACCACAGTTAAATATCCTAGTGTTACTTCCTAATTTTACCTGCTTTGTAAGAAGTATGAAAGCCTTTCTATGGTAAACTCTCAGTTTTTTTTTTATATTAACTTTTGATAGGATTTTTGTCATTTGTACTAACTCCTTAAATTTCAAAATGAATGAGGTAAGTTTTATCTGGCTAAATTATGTGAATCTTTTGTATCTGAAGCCACTGAACATCTGGCCTATTTTCTGTTTTACTGACCCAGTTGAGAGGCATTTTTCCCTAAGACTTTAAAGTAACTAGAACATCTGAAAATGTTAGGGCCCTGTAATAGGGATATATATGCATACATACATACAAATATATAACATATATATATATATACTCAAATATACATATATAAATATGTGTATATATATACATACATATTTCTAGATATAGGTCACTAATATGAATCTCTAATAGATCATAAGGAATATTTATCTAGAAATGTGTCACATTGATGTATCTATCTATAGATAGATTGCTATAGCAATTTTGTTACAGAACAGCAAATATTTGTTTTGTGAGAACACTTCAAGTAAAGCATCAAATACAGAATCAGGCATTGAAGGCTAATTTCTTTTTCTTCCCCTACAAGTATTTAACCCATTTTTAGAGCAAAATAAGAAAGATTAGGAAACAGATTTAACTCTGTAAACCCATGAGGGTACCTGTAAGTAAAGAAACTGCTTGGTACCCTAGTGACTTTGAACATTAGGCACTTTCTGAAAATATTATTAGCTAGAGGATAGTGTGAGATTAGATAAGTTTAATAAGTTTTAATTAGTGATAACAAGGCTTAATTTGCACCTGGTTTCAGTGAACTTTCAAGATGTGTACATTTCTAATTCAAAATCATAGCACAGTAGGTTAGGTTTAGATGACCTTTTTTAAGGTCTGAAGTTGAAAGTATTTAAAGTCATTTGCAATCATCCTAAAGTGACCTCAGAACTAACTTTGATGAACTCTTAGGATTCAAATATTAATTTAACCAGCTATGAAGTAAGGTGTCTTTTTATTTAAAACATTTTCTTAAAAAAAGACTCAGTCAAGAACACCAAACTATGTTATCTATTTTAATGTATTGAAAACAAAAGCCAATTTTTAAAAATTCTTTATGGATAGTATGTATTACCTCAATCTTTTGCTTATTTGGTAAATCTTAAAATACACCATTTATTTTGTGTTTTATTGTACAATGCCAAGAATGAACTTCTAAGTGGAAAGAAAAACAGGAATATTCTTTGACTCATACCATATATGCTTCTGGAAATCTGAAGAATCAGTTGCTTTCTAATGGAAAGAAGATTGTGGAAGGTGGGGAGGGTTGAGGAAGATAAATTTACAAAGACGATCCCAGAAATCTCAATACAGGTTGCAATTTTTTGTTGCAGAAACATACAGAATTTACATGAGAGTATTTCTTTCTGTGCATATGTATGTATGTGTGTGTTATAGCAAACTTTCAAAATTAACAAATGTCTATTGTAGGAAGTCTGGTATAAGAAGTTTATATGCCCTCCTTTTTTAGTTTCACTGGTTTCATCCTAGCCTTGAAATGGAGATCCAGAAACCAGACAGGATTTATGTTGTGTTGCCCCTAGATACTATTAGGTCTGGAACCATGACTTGGCCTTTAGCTTGACTACAGAGGAGTTCATTGGCAAAGTAGAGACCAGGTTTTAATACTGTAATATGTTTTCCAGACTACAAAGTTAAGGAAAATTCTGACAGCACTTGTGCTTCTGTTTTGAGATACTTTGGATTAATACTAAATAAGTTTATAACCACAGGGGTTGATCCACTGTGAACATATTTTTTTCCTTAGATAGGTACTTAATAACTCATTTACTTAAAAGTAGGTTAAATGATGATTCCATTTTTAAAATCTAGTGTAATATACTTAATATTTATTTTTGCCACCTTGTGACCTACTTTTAACTGGTGGATGACTACTATCATTCTCAAAATATCACTTATTTTAGACAAATTTAGGCTCTTAAATGCATTGATAGTCAAGATAGACCTGAACTCACTAGCAGTGACTTGAAATCCAATTAGCAACACTATGTATTGAGAAAAATGGACAATTATTTACTGTTCTTAAAAGTCTGTAGCATAATTGGAAAGACTAGACAAGCACACATGTAAAAGATGTCAGAAACTTTGGATGTTTTTTCAAACTACACGTAAACTAAAGGGATATAGAATAACAGAATGAATAACCCACATAATCAGAAAAGGTTTTCTAGAGGAGATGGGTTTTAGTTTGGGTTTTGAATGAAGAGATGCCAGATGGTTAGGGAGGAATTGAAGGAAACTGAATAAATGAGTCATAAATGAGCATGTATTTTGTAGGGCACAGCAAATAAGTTGTCTTGGTTGGATCAGAGCATTCCATGACAAGAATATTAAGATAAAAGATAGAGTCCTAGGGCTATATTTATGATGGATGCTCTGGAACCACTGTTGAATGTTGAATGTCATGATCTACCTGAGGAAGAAAATTCTTGAAAGAATATGTAGAATGGAAGGCATGGAGAGAGATTAGAACAGTTAGTCTGTCTCAGTGGTTTTTGCTAGAATCCAGAAATGAGGTGATGTTGGCTTAGACTAAGGAAGTTACCATGGTATTGAATAGAAAAAGATATTTTGTGGGGAAAGAATTGGCAGTACATTGCATGCAGATGACAGATAAGAGAGAGATATTAAAATGATTTTAAAAGTTATGAACTTGGATGATGGAGATGATAATGGTGTTGTAGATAGTAAAATAAACCATTTCAGTTTGGACTTGTTTTGTGGGTTCATGGAGTTAAGGTATAAGTTGTTAACCTATAATTAAGTAGAGATAATAAGCTTACATTCTACAAATAGTCATTGAAAGAAATTTGTGAGTTCCGATTTTAACACTGAATTTCTAAGTTCTCCTTCGCCTATTCCCTGCTTCCTTACCAAGAATCAAAGCAATCATAGGTCATAGATTTGTTACAGTTCAGATAATGGGATAGACCTGAATCTAAAAATAAACATTATCAAATTATGCCAGGTGTATTAATGTAGACTATTGCCACTGACAGTTCTATTTATCTATCCATCACTTCTAAAACCCTAGTGCCAGCCTCCCACCTGGGAAAGATATTGACTGGCACATATTCCACTGTCCCTTTCTTTTATGGCAGACCTGAAGGAAATGGGTTAGAATTTTGGCATACCACTTTTCAAGGATATACAGGCCTCTGATTCCCAATCCACCATTCTTTTTACTAGTTAACTTTCTATTGTAATCCAAACAGCCAGTCGTGTATAAATATTTGTTGAATTGAATTGAATTCAGCCCAGGGCTCATGTTGATAGATGTGATGGCTCAGTTAGAACTTGAGTGTTTCCAAGTTACTGTGGGGATCATTTCCTTCTTATGCTTCACAACTCACCAAGCAATCCTAGAAGCTTAGGGATGGCACAGGGTAGTGAGCTGACCTTGGTGTGTGCCAGTGTGGGCAGTATCCTGCCTCTGGCTCAATATGGCATCTGCCCAAACTTATGAAAATTTAGCCTGTGAGTTACCCTGTTTCCTCTCATCAATTCAATCCCTTTTGACACTGTTTTTCATTGGTGTGTTTCCCCTGCAGGATAAAAACAAAAAGAGATTATTAAATCATGCCTAGTTAATTTAGATTTCAGAATTTTATTCTTCACTGATTAAAAT
The DNA here is from genome assembly GCF_900497805.2 of Vombatus ursinus. Classification (NCBI taxonomy): domain Eukaryota; kingdom Metazoa; phylum Chordata; class Mammalia; order Diprotodontia; family Vombatidae; genus Vombatus; species Vombatus ursinus. Next base: position 97,644,413 of record NW_020954590.1, read on the forward strand.
CTGCAGAATATTTCATTGAATTTTTTAAATAGATTTTTCAGGTTTTTATGGTTTTCCTAACATATTTTGGCACATATCCTGTGGTTTTCAGGAATGAAATATTTGTCTCCCATTGAGGTTTAATATAATATAGATATAGATATCAATCTAACAAGTCAAAATAATGTTTCTTAATTCAGCTAAACGTTTGCTGGATGTCTACTATATGAAAGGCACTGTGCTCTAAGTAGTAGCTATTTTCTTCACTAGTCAGAAAATGTCATTATTTAAATGGAAGCTAATTTGCTTAGTTTTTCTTTTAAGTTGTCACTTTGTTATCAGTTGTTTAGTAGTAATAGAGGTATAGGTCCTTAAAAAAATAAACCTGTTGAAACAGGATTTAAAACTCTGAAGAACTGCTAAAGTAGTACAGGGAATTCATTTTATGGAACTTGAGGACTTTAAGGAATTTTCAGATTATATTAAATAGTAAAGTAGATGGTAGCACATGGTTGGCAAAGTTGTGTGATTATAGTACAGTTCTGTTAGAAATCATAAAACCCTAAACAGTGGAATGAATAGGACCAAAGCTAAGTTCCAGTTATTTTAAGTGGTAGGCAATGATTGCTAGAAAATGGGAGAGATTCCTGTGGTATGGACTGGAAAAGGACAGGAAAGAAGCTACAATGATACAGGAGAAATCCAGGAGTGAGAAACATGTAAAAAATCTAAAAATGTTTTGAAAGTAGTCCCATTGCTAGGATGTTAGCATGCCACAAAGAGGTCCATGATCTTAAGCTTTCTCATAAAAATATTCTTAATTAATTTGGTCTAGGAAATTTCCCAAAGGAATATATCAGTATTTTTTTAAATGGCAGTTGAAGGGAAAATAGGATTTGCTTTGAAATAATTTACTTCACATTTAGCTTTACTAAAATCAACTAGTCCATAAAGCAAGGAATATTTTTAGCTCTAGTTAAAATCATAATGAGAGGAAGCATGTCTTACTGGTTAGAGGACTAGAATTGAAGTCAAGGACACATTAGAGTGCTGCATCTGATAAATACTACCTGTGAAACCCTGGGCAGGTCAATTAACCTTTGTGTTCCAGGCAACTCCCTAACACTAAATTATAGACAAGTTACATAACCACATCTGTGGAGGGAGTTTCCTACCCTTGTCAAATTATTTGGACCTCCCACTCCTCAAGAAAAAATTAACAATGACAAATTCTTTATCATCATCATGTGTCAGTGTCCTCTCCTACTCCTAACTCTCATACATAAGTCCACAAAATCATTACATTCCTTTAAAGGATGATGTTGTTTAGTCATTTCAGTTGTGAACAACTCTTCATGATCCCGTTTGGGGATTTCTTGGCAAAGATGCTGGAGTGGTTTGCTATTGCTTTCTTCAGCTTATTTTACAGATGAAGAAATTAAGGTAAACAGCATTAAGTGACTTGCTCCAAGGTCACACAGCTAGTGTCAGAGCCTGGGTTTGAACTCAGGTCTTCCTGACTCCAGGCCTGGTTCTCTCTATCCACTGTTCTACCTCATTACCCAAAGGAGGATGTATTGAACATCTAATATATCAAGAGACTTGTAACTGACAACACAACTACCCCTCAAAAGAAATACTTTTACTGAGAATAACATTGATACTATGGTTGAAATTATGTCTTTTGTTAAGACCATGTAAATGAATTTATTCACATTACAAATTGACTCTTTTGAGGATAAAGTCAGTATCTCAAGGAGAGCAGTATTGCTTTTTTCTTGTGTTTGAAACTATACTGTAAAATTTAGATCCATTATGCCAAAGGACATATTCTAGAAGGGCGTAGTTGATCCTACTGATACCCTATTGATATCATTCTTCAAGGTTTTGGACATAGCCCTGAACAATTTCAGTTTTCCCTTGTAAATCATTATGGCTTTGTCATTTTGAATTTATCTAACTCTTTCTGGAATCTATTTGTATATTCCATCTGTGCAATCTCTTAAGATAGCAAACTACCTAACACCTGTTATAGAAATAAAAATTACTTTTATTTTCCCTAAAATTGCTACATTTAAGCTTTGTCTTTTTAAATTAATTACATTTTTTATTTTCAAGAATTTTTTTTCTCCCTCTCAACTCCTCTAACCCACTAAAAAGAGAATACAGAACCCTTATGTCAGATAAGCATAGTCAAAGAAAACAAATTCCCATGTTGGCCACATCCAGATATGTGTTTTTCAGTCTGTATGTTAGTCCATCATCTCTTTGTCAATAGTTGGTCTGAGTTCTTCATCAGTCCTCTGGAATCATGATTGATCATTGCAGTGATCAGAGTTTTTAAATCTTTCAGACTTGTTTTTGTATTGTTACTGCTATAGTATACATTGTTCTCCTGGTTCTGCTTACATTTAACCTTAAGAAAGAATCCTTTGCTTTAGAATTTGGTTATTATGGGATTTGATTAATAAGTACATGTTTACCAATTCTGTTCTTGACCTAGCAGATGCTAACTACATATACATTCAGTTGTTGAGAAGAAGACTAATTTAAATCTTACACAACAAACCCTCCTCTCCGTTGGCCATTTTATGGACACTTTTTGTTTGTTTTATTGTATCTTGAGGTATGATAGGCAGAAGAACATATTGTCTTCCAAAGTTCATTATAACGAAGATTTGCCTTTGAGAGGATCTAAGATATGTTTATTTACTCCAATCATGAAGATTTCTATTAAAGAGTTTCTACTTATTGAACAACCGTCTTGCATAGTGTGGGCCCGAAGGAGGCAGATTTGACATAATGAAGAAAAGCACTGGATTTGACATCAAAGGTCTCCTTCCTTTATTGCCTAGTCCTGGTATGATGACACTTTACTACTCCAAATCTCAATTCAGTTCTCATTTGTAAATTGAGGGACTAATCTCCAAGGTCTATTCTAGCTCTGATGTCTATGAACCAAGGAGAGAATTATAATGAGGTTCTTTAGTGAAAGTGATAATTCATTTTTCTTCATACATTCTAGGGGGAGAAATCACATGTTGAGGAGGAAAGAAGGGAAGAGGAAGGAAAGGGAAGGGAATAAGCATTTATATAGAGCCTACTATGTGCCAGGCTTTGCGCTAAGCACTTTACAAATATTATCTCATTTGATCCTCACAACACTTCCATGAGGTGGGTACTATCAGTCCCATGTTTCATGGAGCTTACAATCTAGGAGTGATGTCTTTCCAACTGAATGAACATTAAATTCCTGATAACAAAGAGTAGATTATGTCAGTTTATCATATATTAATCCCTTGCAGGAGTACTTGGTATGTTGGGTTTGGTTTTGTTTTGTTTTGTTTTGTTTTTTACTTTGGCAGGCAAAAGTCATAATCCTTTTCAATGTACTTATTTTGGGTCACTCTTTCACAGCTATCAAAAGAAAAAAAATAGGGGCAGCTAGGTGGCACAGTGGATACAGCACTGGCCCTGAAGTCAGGAGGACCTGAGTTCAAATCTGGCCTCAGACCAAACACTTAACACTTACTAGCTGTGTGACTCTAGGCAAGTCACTTAACCCCAATTGCCTAAAAATAAAAAAAACAAATTAAAAAAAAGAAAAAAATAGCAGTAAAGATTTCTTAGAACCCTGAATCTGCATTCTTATGAATGGTTTTGTCAACAGACATTGCATATGTAGAGTACTGTTAAGAAATATAGAGGTGAGTGGGTAGTTATGACTCAGTTGATGATCTGTGCTTATAATGTAATCCATAAGATTTATTATCTTGGGGAGTTCCCAGTACAACAATTCCCTCTATCAAAGTAGATTACATCCTATGTGTGCCTTAGTAAATAATTTCTATGGAATTGCTTTGAGGTACTTAGTGGTTACTTAACTTCACTAGGATCATGCATGGTCAGAAGGAGGATTTGTAAACAGCTTAACAATATAAACACCACCCCATGCTGCCTCCATCAGGTCATTAATACCTACTATTAAATCTTGGAAAGGAAAGGGGAAGAGGGAAAAGTATAAGCATTTATTAAGGGTGTACTATATGCCAGGCACTACAGTAAGCATTTTACAAATATTACTTCATTTGAACCTCACAACAACCCTGGGCGTTATCCCCATTTTTACAATTGAGAAAACTGAGGAAGATGGAGGTTAAATGACTTGTCCAAGGTCACACAAGTAATAAATGTCTGAGGCTAGATTTGAACTCAGGAAAATGAATCCTGACTATAGGTCTGGCACTCCAACCACTTCACCACCTAGCTGTCTCAAAGAGAACTTAAAACTATAGTTCATTCATTGCACAGATTCTTGATGGAGCTAAGACTGATACCCATTTTTGTCTAATTTCTGATTCATTGTTTTCCACTTTATCTGGCTTCCTGAATTCGTGCTGTCTTATAATAACACATTGGCACTGTTCTTAGTTACTTTATAGCATATTTTAAAGGGGGTTTAAATTTAATGGAGTCATCAGTTGCTATAAGTGATGAGTTGCAAACTACATAATACTACGCTTCAAGTACCTTTCTGTGTTTGAAGAACAATTATTTAGTGTAAGAATTTCTTTCCTGGCCTAGCATTGTTATTTTTTTTCCAAGTCAGTGCCATTAACTGAGAGAGAGTAAGTTCTAAGGTGTTTTAATGTTTAAACAAATTATCAAAAATGCATCATACTAATCAATAATTTCCCTCTATTTTTAACATAGTATACTTCATCTCCATAGTCAAATCATTGACTGTGGATTAATTCTCTTTGGTGTAGATTTCTAGGATGGTGGTAGAATCTTGCCAGAGGTATTTTCCCCAATGTGGAAATAATATTTTCACCACAGAACACTTGTTGGCCATGAAATCTCATAAGATTTTGTTGCCAACAGAAACATATGTGGGTGGTGTATACAGGCCCAGGGCCATTTTGGCCTATCTGCCAGTAGGATGTGTTTTTTTTGTTTCCCCTCTGATGGAGTTTCCATCCATAGACCCTGAAGACTTAGCAACCATCTGGGGAGCAATGGTATAGGATCATAGATCCAAATGACACTACCAGCATTGATGTATTCACATTTAAAACACCTGGCCTGTTTTCAGATGATTACAGTTTTAAAATGCCCATTGATCCAGTAGTATAGTAGTATTTACAAGGATTCATTTACTTCTTTTATTATTGTCATTTAAATCAACAAGGCACTTAAATATAAAAGGGTCAGATATTACACAGTTGTTACTTGGAACAACACAATTCTGCCCCAGCACTTGGCACTATATCCCTATAATATTATTTCAGAAAGCCAATTAACAAAAACATTTGAAGATAATAAAATTTGTGACAGTATTCTTTGTAAAAATAAATCTCTTATCATCAGAGAGTTAAAAATATTTTTTCAAAGTAAGACAATACTAATTTAAAACATCCTTACTATTAAAGCTATCCTTTTCAAATCAATTAACACACATTTATTAAGCATTTACTATGTGCCAGGCACTGTGCTAGAGATACAAAGAAAGTTTAGAAAAAAAAAAAAGCAGTAACAAAATAGTCCCTGTCCTCAGCACAAATTCTAAAGGTGTGTGTGTGTGTGTGTGTGTGTGTGTGTGTGTGTGTGTGTGTGAGAGAGAGAGAGAGAGAGAGAGAGAGAGAGAGAGACAGAGAGAGAGAGAAAGGGGGAAATATAAAACTAGGTAGAAGAAATAAAAAAACTGCCAGTTTTCAGCTAAATGATTATTAATTGGTTTTAATTATAAATTAACAGCATTTATTAAGGACCTACTGTGTGCAGAGCTCTATGCTCAGTGCTGGGGGATACATACATTTTTGATAATATTGGGCCCAGCTGTCATGGCATTTAGAATCTGGTGGGGGGTGGGATGGGATGGGTAGACACAGTCATGTATTTGTATTCTTGTTATTTGTGTATATTTGCATTAGAAAGTAAAGAGCCATCCCAGGGATGAAGGTGGTAGAGAGACAATGAAAGTCTTGACTGACTCTATGCAGCAGGGAGAAGTCAGAGAAAAAGAAGATGGTATTTATCCTGCCTTTTGAGGATAGATCAGACTTCAAAAATAATAGTTTTTGAAGACAGTTGTCTTAGAATCAGAAAGACAACAATCCACCAGACACTTACTAGTTGTGTGACCCTTAGAAAGTTAGATAGAAAACATCTATCTGCCTCTGTTTCCCCATCTGTAAAATGGGGGTGATAATAACAGCTGCTTCTCAGGGTTGTTGTGAGGATAAAATGAAATAATAAATGAAAAAGGAAACATTCACATTAACAATTATTCCTTGCTAACATATAGTGATAACCATTGTTGGGAGGGAGGCAAGAGAATCAGATCATAGAGCAAGAGTTGGAAGGGACCTCTGAGGCCATGTGGTCCAATCCACTCATTTTAAAGATTAAAGTTAGTCCAGGTGATATGACCAAAGTCACACATGTAATAAGTATCTCAGATGGGATTTAACAGAGGTCCTGACTACAGAACCAACACTCTTCTCACTGTACCACTTATATCTTAATCTATTGAAAATTAAAAAAAAAAATGAGACTCTTCTGGTTCTTTGGCCAGCCAGTAATGGCATAAGATAGGAGTTATTCTGGATGTTTTCTAAATTATGTATGTCTTACTTGTCATGAGGGATGACATTGAATGTTTTATTAATGTTAAAAGTGTTTGCAAATGTCTAGATCCGGGTAAGCAAATTATAGTCTACAGTTTTTGTCAGGCCAGTGAGGTAAGAATGGTTTTTACAATTGTAAATAAAGTGTTACTGTATTTAAAAATATAAAAAGTATCCTTAGCTGGCAAGCCATTCAAAAATAGGCAGCATCCAGATTTGAACCCTGGACCTGTTGTTCTGCCTCCCCACCCCCTTCCCCAGCTATATATCTACCAAAATCACCAATTGTGATGGGAGTGTGTGTTTAATTTTAAAAGTGCTGTCTCAAGTATTCTGAAAAAGAAGATAATAATGCCCTCTATTTAAACTGGATGGTTTTTCCCAGAAAATATTATTGGGGGTCAAAGAGATCAACATATATTTATTTTGACAAAAATGTTTTATTCTAAGAAAAGGTGAATTATAGATGCAATTATGAGGGGAAGTTTCATTCAGGTCAGATATCTATTGTGACATAATTCTTAGAGCCTGGTTGGCTTTAAAATAAGTTTTGGTGAACAACTGGGGAAAAAAGTCTTTCTGAACATTTTGCCTGAATTTGCAAACCTACATTTAAGGAAGGGTTGGTGGGGACTAACCAGCAGTTAAATGGAGGTGGTTAGGAGCCATTGGTAGCTTTAAGCCACAGTATTATATGCAACCAAAAAGGGAAAATTACAAATACTGTTGCTGCCTTACAATATTATAAAATATTTTAGTAAAACTTTATTTTGGGCACAATTCAAAATATTCTGTTCATGTATCAAAGGACAGACATATTTAGAGTTTTCACTTTCATGATAGGTGATCAGGGTAGTTTTTTCTGTCATGATAGCTGATATTCAAATGAGGAACCATAAATAAAATAATTAACAGGAATGGGGAACATAAGATAAATTAGCATATAACAAAATCATTTAACTTCCTTCATCAAATAAGGATGAGCTACATGCCAGGTCACTTGATGGATTTTTGAATGTGTTGATGCCTATGGTCTTTGAGGAATCTTAAAACCCTGAGACAAAAGATGAGAAAATGTCCTAATGTTCAAAAATGAGCAAGAAGCTGAATACTTTAAATAATAAGCCAGGAAAGTTAATATTGATTCCTGGTAAGATTCTACTAGAGAATAAAGGATAGAAGGGGAATTAGAACTTAGAAACAGCACTTAGAACAGAAAGGATGTGTTCCTTAAGAACAAGGTGTGCCAGACTAGCTTCATATTTGTTTGCTTGGTTTTTTTTTGACCAATAAATGAGAAGAATTTCAAGGACATGTTATATCTAGATTTTAGAAAAGCATTTGACACTCTTTGAAGTGTCATAAAATGAGGAGAATTCAGGACTGCTTTAATGAACCATCCCAAAGATGATTTATTAAGGAATCATAATCAAGCAGGAGATTTCTGTAATGGACATCTGGATGCTCCTTCCTTGGCCTGTTCTGTTCAGTGTTTTGGGAACACATGGAGGGCAAATTTGTGGATAGTTCAAAATTTGGAGACATATTCTTCACAGGTTGGGAATTCCAGAATGATTGAATCAGAGCCTTGGGGAACATCAGTGGTTGGGGGCGAGACATGAATGATGATTCATAAAGGCAGATTGAAGTGTGACCAGGCAGATAAGACGGGAACTGAAAGAGAGTGGTGTCATAAAATTCAAGAGCTGGAAGAGTACTCATGAGGAAGCGTTGACCAAATGTCAGATACTTCAGAGAGGTTGAGGCAGGTGAATACTGAGAATCATGGGATATGGCACTAAAGAGATCATTGGGTTAAAATAAATTAATTGCAGAAGCATATATTAGGTAAGATATGGTAAGCAAGCAGTTCATGAGAAAAAAAAGGCTCCTTTTGGCACTTCCAGAAACTCAATGAGTTAGTTAGCATAATGTGGCAAGGAAAGGCAAAAGGAAGTTGCATTAATAGAGGTATAATGTTTTCATTAAGAGAAAAATGATCATCCTACTGTACTGTCTCATAGGGAGACCATTTCAAGATAATGTGTCCAATTCTAGACACCACATTTTGGAAGGAATATGGAAAAGCTGGAGTATATCCAGAAAAGGATAGTGAGGAAACTGGAGACTGTATTGTAGAAGGATTGGTTGAAGGAACTGGAAATGTTGAACCTGGAGAAAAGACCTAGATAGGACATGATAACAATCTTCAAAATGTTGAAAGATAGTCACATGGAAGAGGAATTAACTTTTCTTCATCTGGGATTAAAAAGCAAAATTAAGACTAATGGGTGGAAGTTACAAGATGATAAAGTATGAATCAAGATAACGGAATACTTCATGTCAATTAGAGTTGTCCAGAAATATATTAGGTTGTCTCAGGATGGGTAATGAGTTTTCACTTGAGGTCTTCATACAAAGGCTATATAGACAAAAGGCATGATTTGGGTAAGAATTGAACCAGATGACTTCTAATGATGCTTCTAGTTCTGTTAATTAATATTTTAGAATAATTATAAATTAATATTGAGTAAATCAGTAAATGTTATTCAAGCATTAAAATGAGTCCATTATCAATCTTAGTTTGTTTAGGGACAAAGATACTGGCCCAAATTCTCTACCAGTTTGCCTCCAAATTATGATAAATTGCTTACCAATTGCTATTTTTGTAGTTACTTTGGCTTTTTGTTTGCTTAATAGGTAATCACTTTTCAGAGTTTTTTTTTTAAAATGAAAACTTACCTATAACATATATTCAACATTTACACATTTTAGAATCATACTTTTAGGACCAAAAGGCTTAGAGTTTATTGTTTCAGATTTATTCTACTTAGCTAAAGTTATCATATAGAACTCTAGCTTTGAATTTTTAACATTATATTCAAATTATAGTTGACCAACCAATACAATTATTAGATTGTAAATTTAAACCAAGAAAATATAGGGGAATGGTCACATTCAAAGATTATTTAGTGTTTACTCCATACCCAGAGAAAGGTCTTTCATTGCTTATTGAATCTCCATCATTGATTTTGGCCTTTTCAACACTTTTTTCAACGTCTTTCATGAAGGCCTAGAAGGTATTGTCAAATTTTCAAATGATGCCACTTCACAAAGAATTGCTAAATGAAAGAATCAAAAATCCTTCCCCCTTATTATCTCACCTCCCCCTAGGAAATATCAATGAATTGGAAAAATTCTTCATTTAGGGTCAAAAAGTCTTACATGTTGGCGTGTGTTGCAAGTTTCCTGACTCAGAAAACCACAAAGAGCTATTCACAATGATGATTTTGCATCATGAAGTTAATAACAACTATATCCATGACAACATCTTCTAATGTCTTCTAGGCATGACTGTTTCATATACATAGGGACCTTACTAATTCATTGATAACTTGTTAGGGACTCTGATTTAGGCTAATCCCTCTCTGGTGTAGTTGTGATCATTGACTGATTGACTGTTATAGAAGCCAATTGGTTTTATTTGCTATAAAGAGACTGCACTCACTGCTATGACTGAAGGATCTCTCCTTGACTCTTTAAACTTTGGTAGATTCTTGGTTGTTGAGCTATGATTTTATGTACTGACAAATCTTTACATTGGCCTCTAGCATTGTTAAATAATTCAGTGTTTTCCCTGACTTTCCAAAGTTGACCCCCAACAAGGATACCATTCTATACCATATACCTGTCTATTAGTGGCCAAGTAGTACAGAATGTTAATAGTGTCACTGTTCTCTTAAATAGTCAGATCACAGATAGAGTATTGAATTCAATGTCACTTTCCAAGAGGGGTAATTGATAATTTGGAGTGAGAACAGAGAAGGGATTCAAGGATGGAATTTGAAAAAGAGGAGTTTGAAAAATTTGCAATTCTATCAAAAATTCACAGAATCATAAATTTTGAGATGGAAAGGACCTAGGAGGTCTTCTGTTGTTTGTCTTTTCTTTTTGAAGGGGACTAATGACATTACAGGTGATGTTTTGATTTGTGGGTGAATTGGATTTGAGTGAGGCAGGACAAAAGTCAAGATGACAGTGCTTCCTTTGGCCACCTTCATGGCCCACTGGGGAAAAAAATGATGTCATCTACCCATTCTGATGGGGAAAATCTTCACAGTTTTGGGGTAGACATCCCCTTAACTCACCAATAGGTTTGAGGCCTGTTGATTACGCTCAACCTGGTTTAGCCCACCTGCCAAGATGGTTTACTGGGGTGTAGACCCTGCATGTGCTACAGCTTCTTGGAGCCACAAGTGAGTTGGGTGAAGGTGGAAGCCAAAGGTTGGTGAGCAGCCCTGAAAAGGGCTCAGCAAGCCCTCACGCCAGTGGTACTAGTCTTCCCCGATCACCCTATATAACACACAGATTTGACAAATGAGAATCCTAAGGTTCAGGGAGAGTAACTTGCTTAAGGTCGGGAAGAAGAAGTAAGTAGTAGAACCATAATTCAAATCCAGGTCCTACGAGTCCATATCTAATGTTCTTTCTGCTATACTGCACTGCTACTGGATAGCTATGTAATATATAATTTAAACAGTTGTAATGTGGAGGTAGGAGTAGATATATTTTATCTTTCTCCAAAGGACAAAATTAAAATAAAAAAGTGATCATGGTTTTGACTTAATATAAAGACATTTCTAACATGATATAATGGAAAGCACTTTACTTGGGGTCAGAAGTTCTAGGTTTATTTCTTGACTCTGTCACCTACTATAAATGACTTGGAGTAAATTATTCCAGGTTCCTTGACCTCAGTCTTCTTAACTGTGAAATGGAGATATGATGATTTCACTACTCACCTCTAAAGACTATCTTGAGGAAATACTTTGTAAAATTGTGCAGCTTCTTTCCTTTTGGAGTTCATTTCTTTTAGGTCAGGGCTTCGTGTTTGTGTTTTACTGTGTTAGATTTGCTCTTCTCCTTTTCATGATGACTCCAGACAATGTTTTCTGCAAATCTGTCAAGTCACTCTGCAAGTACTGACTGTGTCATTGGACAGGAAGGGGGGAGAATGGAATGGAAAGGGAAGAAGGCAAATAGAGGTGTAAAGCATAGAATCAGGGGTTGAATTGGAGAGTCAATTGTTTAATTTTCATTGAGATCATTTGTACTTTAGAAATCAGCAAACACTAAAATGAGGGCCTGATTTATTGTCTTGTTGATTGTCTAGACCTAAAGTGATGGAGAAAATATTAACAGTACAGATGAAATTTAAAAGTGTGTTGTATTTAACAGCATTTTCTGCCCTAAAAGTAGGTTGTTAAATATTTACACTCCTGCCTAGAACTTTTCTTCAAGGAGTTTACAATTTAGTCCAGCTGTAGAGACAACATACATGAAATAATAAATAATAATAATATACAGAACACTATAATTAAATGCTAAAATGTGGTTAGGGATTGGACTTGTGATTTTTTTTTTCATGTAGAAAACTTACAGGTTAGGAAATAAATGCAGGTCAGCTCCCTCTGTGCAACTCTTAGAAAGTTGGCTAGAATGCTGAGAGATTAAATGACTTGTCTTTGTCACACATCTAATATATGTCAGGATCAGAACTTGAAATCTTTCTGACTGGGTTATTTAACTATTATGTTACATCCCCTCTCAGGAACATAGAGTACAGAGTTTAAATGCAGAGAATGAAGTGATCATTGAGGCCTAAAATGGGACTTGGCTGGGCCTTCAAAGATGGATAGGATTTGTATAGTTAGCAAAAGGGGATATTTAAGGTGATAGAACTGATATGAGACAAACGTACTTGGAGATATAAATAATCATGGCATGTTTTAAAGGACAGTAAGGAGACTAGTATGATTGGTCTAAAGTTTGCTTTTGGAAAAATAAAATAAAATTAGATAGGTAATATAATGACAGATTATGAATAGTCTTGAAAGTCAGCCAGAGGAGTATAGGTGAAAGTCGGGAGGAACTGACATTGATGAATAACATGATGAATAACATGATGAAAGTGGTATTGAAGGATGAATGGTTATGTGGCCAATGCACACTGCATTGAAGAAGAAGAAGAGATTGTACCAAGGAAAGAGAATTATGAGGCTGTTGTAGCAATCCAGTAGTGAGATATTACAATAATGGAAGTAGTGGGAATATATTGCAGATTGGATGTAAGAAGCATTTTGAAGGAAACAGTGGTGGGAAGTAGTGACTGGATATAATGAATGAAGGACATGAATAAGTTTACACTAATGCTAAGGTTTCTGTTCTCAGTAATCAGGAGAACAGTGATGCCATTGAGGGGAATAAAGAAATTGAAGGCTGTGGCATTTGTGAAGGAATGATGTTTACCAGCATCTCAAATCTTGTGAAATGTCCACATGTACATTTTAATAAGAAGTTGGAGACTAGAATTCAGGTAAGGAAAATTGATAGTTGAGATGTAGATTTGAGAATAGTTAACATCGAAGTGATAATCAAAGCCATAGGGATGATTGAAATCTTGGGGTTAAGGAATAGAGAAACAAGAAAAGAAAGTTTAGGACAAGGGTGAGGAACCTGGTGGCCCTCTAGCTCCTCAAGTACGGCCCTTTGACTGAATCCAAACTTCATAGAATAGAACTCCTGGTTTAGGATATAACCTTGGATTAAAAAAATGAAGGTTGAGATAAGTGATGGGAGAAAGGAGAGAAACCAAATAACCCAGCAAAGGAAATAAAGAAGTAATTGTTATAGAGCCAGGGCAAAAACCAAGCAGTGTTGTGGAAGCCAAATACAAAAAGAATGTAGCCAAGAGGTCAAAGAGAGTGGAGATGGAAAGATGCTAGCTGGGAAATAGTAGAACTAGATTTGGCACTGATTGGATAAACTCATTGGTTCGATGCCAGATCTGAGGAAGGCCTCCAACAAAGTGTCCTAGAGGTGGCTATTTGGCTTTGTGATGTTTTAGGGTTTTTTTTCTTTTTAAATTAGTGATTTAGATAAATTCATGGGTAGCATGCTTATAAAGTTTTCTGATGACCACAACTATAGGAAAAATATCTGACATACTGCATGATGGGGAAGGAGGGAAGAGAAGGGAATAAGCATTTTTGTAGCACCTACTATGGGCCAATCGCTATACTAAGCAGTTTACGAGTATTATCTCATTTGATTCTCACAACAACCCTGCAAAGGAAGTGCTGCTATCACTATTTTACAGTTAAGGATACTGAAGCAACAGAGGTTACTAGATTAAATAAAGTATTTGTTGAGATTAAGAACTGTTTTATTTGAGTGCTAGACATGGAAACTATGTTACAGGAAACTAATGAGGGAATAGATGGGGAAATGGAAATAGGTATCAGTCAATTATTTAAAAATACTGGCATTGAAAAGAAGAGAAACAACATGATAGCTGGTCTCAAAAATACTTTTTAAAAAGTAGAAGTTTTATTTCTTTCAGTTGCCAAGTAATATGTGTTTACAAATGATCTTATTTCATGAATTTCAAAAAATTTCAATTAAAAACAACAAAGATATTTTATTTTGCCTAAATATCTGATTTGCAAAAGTAAACTAATTGAAGTCATTTCAAAGTATTTGGCACAGAAAATGTCTGAGAAACTTACATAATTCATTTTAAATGCTGATTGTGCTCATTTCAGTAGTTGGTAACACTGATAAGAGAACATACTTATTTAGAAAAGATGCAAAATTGTATATAAAATGTGTTATGTTCTCCCATGAGAAAGTAAGCTACTGGAAGGGAGAGGCTATCTTTCTTTTTGCTTGTATTTATATTCCGAGAGCTTAGAACAGTGCCTGGTATATAACAAATGCTAACAAATTTTAGAAATTAAAAATATAATCTAATTTATATGGAAATAGAAGAAAGGACTTGGGGATTAGTCACTTTCTCTCTCTGGGCCTGTTTTCTGATTTCCGAAATGAGGTAATTGGACAGAACAACTTCTAACATCCCTTCTCAGCCATGATGCCTGTGATAAATATTATGGAAACATTCCAAACAATGAAAGCTGTTTTAGGCATCCTTCATTACCATGGATACTTGGCCATTCAAGTGTGGTCCAACAAGTATTATGCAAGTTGTGCATAAAAGATCTCATTGATTATGGTATTTTTCTCCAATGACATGAATCCTCCAATAATTTGGTAGATAGCTGTAAAAAAGTTATGTGCCAGAAAAATTGATTAATCTGCAGCTAAACCTAGTAATTAATTAATTAATATTACTATTAGATGATGACTTTTAAAAGCTGAGACTTGAAGGAATCCACGGAAGTAAGAGGCAGAGTTGAGGAGGGAGAATAGTTTAGACATGGGAGACAGACAGTGAAAAGGCATTACAGTCAGATGATCATGGGAGCATTTTCAGCTGATAGGGATAGACCAGGGAAAAGACATAACATTTGAGCTAGGTCTCAGAAATGATGGCAGAGGGAATTCCAGGAATAGGAAATGTCCTGAACACAGGCCTAGAGACAGGAAAGCATAGTCTTTAGGTGTTTCTGGAATCAGGACTGCCATTAATTTTTAATAATAATAATAATAATGATAATAATAACAATAGCTAATATTTATATAGTGCTTACTCTGTGCCAGTCCTAAGATCTTTAAAATTATCATATCATTTGATCCTCACAACAACCATGAGGGGTAGGTGCTATTGTTGTCCCAATTTTACAGTTGAGGAAACTGTGACAAACAGGGTTAAGTGATTTGCCTAGGGTCACATAGCTAGTAAATATCTGAGTCCAGATTTGAACTCAGGCCTTCCTTACTCCAGGTCAGATGCTCCACCCATGGAAATCATTAACTGCATTACAAATTCATAAATTAGTGATTGCTGATATAATCTCTGGGAAGGAATTACTTTGTAGACAAATTCCAAAAATTCCTTAAGAAAAAGATCCATAGTCATATCTGTAGATGGAAATTTAAAGGCAGAAAATTATAGGAGACACCAACCTTCTTTACTTATGTGAAAGAATTAGATATAACCAGAATGGTGTTTTTATTTCCTTTATCCTTTTAAGATGGAACAAGCAATTGAATAAGATTTCTAGAGGAATATTTATAGGGCCTTGCAGATAGACCACATTGCATTGGAAATGCTTGAATTACACTGCTTCTATTTACTCTGGTACTTCAATGATTTACGGTTTTTTTGGGGCCAGCATTCTCTAGAGAACTGGACTTGGAATCAGAAAGACTCATTTTCCTGAATTCAAATCTGGTCTCAGATACTTTCTAGCTGTGTGACTCTGGGCAAATCACTTAAACCTATTTGCTTCAGTTCCTCAACTGCAAAATGGGCTGGAGAAGGAAATGGCAAACCACTCTAGTATCCTTGCTAAGAAAACCCCAAATGGAATCACAGAGTTGGACACAACTGAAAATGACAGAACAAAAACAATTCTCAACTAATGCAGATTACACCTTCTTAGTGTCATTTAGACAGACTATATATATATATATATATATATATATTTATATATATATATTTTTTTAGAGCTGCTGTTACCTAAAAGTTCATCATCACATGAAATAGTCTGGAAATGATTTACAAACTTAGCTAGGTTGCTCTTTGGGCCTATACTTGAAGCTTTCCAGGTTGGAACATGCTGAAGCTTACACTTCCCTAGCAAAGCTTTCTAGAAAACTGGGTCACTTCCACACTAAAATGAGACATTTTAGAGACTTTGTGAGTCTTTTCAGTCTTATATTGGAACAAAAACTTTGAATCTAAAATCATAGTTGTTACGTAAAATGCTTAGTTCATAAGCTATGAATTTAATAGTGCACACAGTTTTAAAATCTGTTGTATCTGACACTGAGTAACCACAAAATTGTGTCCAAAAACCCAAATATTTTATCCATCTAAAATCTTTCAATTAATAATAAATACATGAGGTCAAATTTAAAAAAATCACTAATTAATTGACTTCCATTCGACAATGGTAAAAGTAACTTACGTCATTAGCTAAATTATATTAATTAGTTAGGTTTTTCATATGTTCATTTGTGTGTGTATGTATGCATATATTACACTGATACTTTGGGAGAAGTATTTTGTAATGGATTTATCAGAAAAAGCCAAAGGATCCATTCTAGTTTTCCTTAATTATTGCAAATAATAATGTTAATGTTACTAGTAACATTAATAATTAGCATTTATATAGCATTGGAGATTTTCAAAATATTGAACATATTTCATTTGATCCTCACAACAACCCTGGGTGGTAAGTGCTATTACTACTCCCATTTTACAGATTGGGGGACTGAGGCAAACAAAGGTTAAGTGATTTTTCTAGGGTCACACAGTTAATAAGCGTCAGAAGTGGAATTTGAACTGAGATCTTCCTTAGTCCAAATTCAATGTTCTTACACACTGGGCTACCTAACTGCTGAATAATAACAGAGAATGAAGAAAACTTGGTAGCCTTTCTTTACTATGGAGGATCTATTTCTATAATTTTACATTATTTTCTTCAAAGATACATTTCAAAATTTTAAATATTTATTCTCATTAAATGTAATTCCCCTACCCATTTTTGAAAAATAAATTCTTCCATTTGGGACATTTAAAGTGAAACCTCAATGCAAAAGATAGAAGGGTAGGAACTGAGTACCACCAGTGAGTTCTTACTAAAATCTCAAACTCCATGTATACACATACATATAACTTTTCTTTTTAATTGTAGACATGGGATGTAGAACTGGAGAGATCTGCAGAATCCTGGGCTGAAACTTGCCTGTGGGAACATGGGCCTGCAAGCCTGCTTCCATCAATTGGACAGAATTTGGGGGCACATTGGGGAAGGTAATTTAAAATAAAACTTTTAATTTTACAAAATGTGAATGTTTTCTACACAAATTTATATTAACATATCTCTGCAAGCTAACATAATCTTAGGGCCAAATTAAATTAGACAAAAAAAGTAATAATAGCAGCACCTGAACAGCTCCACTGTTAAATGGATTAAATTAGTGACAGAAAACTCAAACTTTTTTGAAACTTGTAATTTCTTTCAAAAATCTATCTTTAAGACTATGTTAAATGGCTCATTATAATATTGATTATGTATTTTTCAGTATTTAGTTTGGAGTTTTAATAAATTCTGATTTTATTTAATATAGATACAGGCCTCCAACATTCCATGTCCAAGCATGGTATGATGAAGTGAGAGACTTTACCTATCCTTATCCACATGAATGTAACCCATATTGCCCCTTTCGATGTTCTGGTCCAGTTTGCACACATTATACTCAGGTATGTTTATTGGCTACAGACTAAATCTCTATTTCTAGTGTTGGATCAATATTATTCTAGGAGCAGTAATTGAATTTGTAATAAGATGGGAGTGGCATTAGATTTGGAACCAGGAAATTTAGGTTCAATTCCCAGTTCTGCCACTTAGCATTACCTGTGGAAAGATCTTCAGGGATTATTTATTCCAGCCTTCTATTTTTACAGATGAGTACTATGAGTCCAATAGAAGTGAAATGACTTGTTCAGGGTCATAAAGATAGTAAAGAACAGAGCTGGGATTGGATCTCAGGTACTTTGACTCAAAATTTAGTATTCTTTCTGTTGTTTGCCACACTGCTACCGTCTGACTTATTACTATTGAAATGGAAGAGACATAATTTGAAATATACATATCATGTATGAACCAATGTGGACTTTATACATTTCTCTTATCATTATTGTTCATTTACCAAAAGTGATATTTTAATTTATTTACAGCACTTATACAAAAGTAAGAGTTTCCATTTCTTTTTTTCTCTGATAATGTAAAAACAAATATTTAAAAAAAAAGTTTAGATATGTGATGGTCACAATATACTAAGACTTTGATTTATCATTGCTCTGATGAGTTTGATGGCTAGACTCTTTCTTTGTCAAATAATTTTTAAAGAAGGCAATCTAAGTCTAAATTTCTGTAGGATTCCCCCCTCCCCCATTCCTCTCACAATATGCAGAAGAGAAGATTGGACCAGCCAGTTGTATCTTTTTAAAATGAATGTCGGTCTCTATTCTGAGACCTGTTAATGAAACACACCTTCCTTCTGTCAATAAATAGGTGAGGAAGTAGGGGAGATTAATGCAGCATAAGCTATCAGATGTGATCTCTATGTTGGTTTTCCATGTATTTTTCTTTATTACAAGGGAGGGCTCAGCAGGGTCAGGGATACACCAAAAATGATCATGGTATTAAAAAAAAGGAATAAATAAAACTTTCTGAAATAGGATGGAAAAACATGATTTAGTAGAAATAATATATTAAGCTGGTAGTCAAGAAACCTATGTTCCAGTAGGGATGTATATGTATTATACAGTGTATCCCAAAAGTCTTAGTGCAATTTTAATCTGTTAAAACACAACACAGCACTAAGACTTTATAGATACACATACATACATGTGTGTCTGTCTAGCTGTTTGTCTCTTATGGATAGACAAATGTGTGTGGTGTGTGTGTGTATTTTGGTTTTGCCACTAATTAGCTTTGTGACTTTGGGCAAATTATTTTTCTGTAGTTCTTATTTTTTCTGATCTATTGAATAAATGTAGTTGGGCTAGAACATCTATCAAATCTTTTCTGTATTTCAGTTTGGTGGCCTATATATAAATCCGGAGATTAATCCTTAGGGTTTTTTTTTCTTTCCCCTAATAGAAACTTATTTGATCTCTTTCTGCAATCTTAGAGCATTCTGTCTAATGGACAAAAACTGAAGGGCTATTTTCATTTATTCACTTGTTTATTGATGCAATATTAATTTTTTTTCTGTAACTCTTGACCAGTCAATGCATCAGCCATTCATTAAATACCTACCATAGATGCTCATAGATGCTAGGTGATGGCAGCTTTATGCTAGGTCCATAGAAGATTTCACCTATGGGTGTCAGTCCTTTCAGTGTTTAATAAGTTTATCCCTCTTTTAAAGGATAAGAAAACAGTAGGATAAGAAAACAATTATATAAGCAGCTAGAGATGCTTCCTACAACATTTTAATATTTTGTCAACATCATTTCCACTGATTTCTTCTGAAAAATATTGTTAATTTGATTTAAGTAGCAAAGTATGCTATATCTGTAGCTAAATAATTTAAATAATTTAAAAAGTTCATCACTCATTAAATCTTATGAGGCAAGGATCCAATCAGTCCTTGTCCCTGGACATAGGGATAATAGTTGTAATAACTCTGCATTAATATAATCTTCCACAGTTTACAAAATACATGTGCATCTATTGGCTTATTTGCTTGTCAGAGCAACCCTTAGAAGAAAGCAGAGAAATATTATCAGTCCCATTTCACAAATACGAAAACTGAGACTTAGGAAGGATAAGGGACCCAAAGGTCACACATAGCTCTTGATTAGCAGTCAGAATTACATGATTGTTTTTCCCACATTCATTCTTCAGGAATTCACTCATAGAAATGTTGATGTTCTTTATCTAATTGGATGTAACTTTGTTTCCTGTCATGTAGGTTGTTTGGGCTACAAGTAGCAGAATAGGTTGTGCTATTAATTTGTGCCACAATATGAACATCTGGGGACAGATATGGCCTAAAGCAGTTTATTTAGTGTGCAATTATTCTCCAAAGTAAGTATAGAAACAGGAATGAATTTCTAAATTTATGCTTAAAACTTGAAAATGCTTTCATTTGTCAGACTGCTGTTCTTAGCTTGTACTCTTAAAAATGTTTTCAGCATGCTCACACTATACAGATCTTAAAAGGCAAGTGTAGTTGTTACTTCTCAAATTCAATAGGTTTAGTGTCTTTAGCAAAATTTGAGAATGTAAACTCCATGAATACAGAGACCATATTTTTGATCTCTTTTCTTTTACTCAGTGCATACTGTGCTCCATAATTATTCCCTCATGTTAATGCAATAGATGTGAATTATTTCACAAAGAACATAAACAATATTTGGAAAACAGTTCAGTATATGTGACACAGTCACGACATATCTAATTTAATTCTATGGTAAGTAGATTTTGTTACAAGGAATGGCATATACGTATATATTTTGTGGCAAGGTTTAATCCTCTGGCACGTAATAGGAATATATGTACTCAGATTATTTTGCACATTTTCAAAGATAGAAATAGGGCCATTATTTATATTTTATAATTGTAGAGTGAAAGATTAAGAGTATGAGCCAACTGACAGAATTTGGTCCATTGACTTTTGGAAGAATTTCAAATATTAGGTTGTTCAATTCTTCATAATTGTAAGTTAAACTTTTGATGTTATATTTCTCTTTAAGGGGTAACTGGTGGGGCCATGCACCTTACAAACATGGTCGGCCCTGTTCTGCGTGTCCACCCAGTTTTGGAGGGAGCTGTAGAGAAAATCTTTGCTACAAAGGTATATTAATTACTATTGTTATATTGAGGTTTTTTTTTGCCACTTCTACATTAAAACAAAATGCAATTTGGACTTTCAGATTATATGCTAACATGAATGCCACAAAAGTGACCAGAGCTACACTATAGTAACTGTATGGGAAAGTTTTGTAAAATAAACACTTAGAATTATCTGTAAAATATCCAAGTTCTAATAACTGTGAAATTGATGGATGGAAATTCTCATGGCTATTCCAAATGGCCAAGGGAGGAAAATATATTTACATACTTCAAAAAGTCAGAAGTTGATGTTTATTTCTTTTTCATATCAATTTGATTTATTGTTAATTTTCATTATTCTTGTAATATTGGGTTAACATAGTATTAATTTGGGTGGTTTTCTTTTGCACTGTTATCCACAATTTCCTCAACATAATTATCAGATTGTAGATTTTGTGTCCAGCATCTCATTCAGTGTATATTTTAGTGTACTGAGGCCAGAAAATGGTTCTGCATGTCCCTTTGCCCAAGGAATAAGAAGACAAGATTATTAGTGTTGAAATATTACAAGGAATAAGCATTAGTGTAGAAGTTTTGTCTTTTAAATAGTTGTGAGAAGTTTTGAGTAGAAGTAAAGTTGGCAAAAAAATTAGAATCAAATTTATCTAATAAAAAGGTGCTATAAAATGAATGAGTTAAAATATTCATTTAAACCAATATTTAAAAACCTGTATTTTTGTCAATGTCGCAATCCCCTTGGATCTATAACTTGCAGCCCTAAAGAATTTCCTACTATAGAGGTTAATTGATTTGCTATGGTCACCCAAGTAGTATTAGAGGCAGACACTGGAACCCAGGCCTTCCTGATGCTGTGCCCTAAAGTGGCCTACCACACTCCCTTTCCCTCAAAGAAAAGGCCCACATAGAAGTTAACAGATTATATTATTTCAATTCAATTAAATACACATTTATTAAGTGGCTGCTGGCACTGTGCCAAGATAGAAATAAAACAATCCCTCAAGGAATTTAGGTTCTACAGAATGATTTGTGAAAATATTCTTTACTATATTAAAAAAAAAACAGGTGTAGGATTTAAACAGCTTTAGAAAAAAAACTAGATTGTAATTTTAAAATATAATTCATAATATACTCATTTTACAAGTAACTTAATCTGATATTTTTGTACATATGATCTGCCTTCTACATTTTTGCTGCTCACCAGACATTAAGAAAAGGGAGGGATGATTGGCTCCAGTAGATGAAGCCCATTTTCTATTACTCTTCAGTAGGGCTTAAGGTATTTATGGTTAGACTTTCTTTAACTAGAGAAGCACAATAAGTCACAATGAGTTTTCCTGGTGTCTTGCCTGTTCTAATAATAATGATGATGATGATGATAATAATTGATAGAATTTACATGGAACTTTGGTTTGCAAAGCCCTTTACAAATATCTCATTTTATCACAACAGCCCTGGGACGTAGGCACGATTATTATTATTCATAGTTTCTAGATGAAGAAACTGAGGCAGACAGAGGTTGAGACTTGCCCAGGGTCACACAGCTAGTAAGTGCTTGAGGTAGGATTTAAACTCAGGACTTTCTGACTCCACCCAGTGCTCTATCTACACTGTCACCTAGTTGTCTTTTATGAACAATGGTTTCTTCTTTTCTAGTGCCCTTTACTTATTCTCTTTATGTCCTAAATCAGTGATATCAAAGTCAAATAGAAATGGGGCCAATACTCCATACATAAGGATCC
The DNA here is from genome assembly GCF_900497805.2 of Vombatus ursinus. Lineage (NCBI taxonomy): Eukaryota > Metazoa > Chordata > Mammalia > Diprotodontia > Vombatidae > Vombatus > Vombatus ursinus. The sequence continues at coordinate 97,667,099 of NW_020954590.1, forward strand.
ATGTAGTCTTCATTTTGACTTACTTGTATTTTTGTTTATTTTGTAAAATACTTCCCAATTACATTTTCATCTGTTCTGGGCTCCACTTGGGAGGATTGTGTACTACTTATAGAACACAAGCTGCTTGTTTGACACCTCTGTCCTAAATATTTCCCACACCTGGAAACTTTCTGGTTTGTAACTCTGAAAACTAGTTCCCTGAGGAGGGTTATTGTGGGAGTCGGATGAGAAGATTTATGTGAAGTTTAATGTACTATTTGAATATCCATGTTCTATAGATGAAGTTTATATAAGTTGAGTGACTTGTGCCTGCTTGTATAGTTTATAAGCAGGATTTGAACAAAGATCTCTCTAAGTTGATTACAGTTTTAATTATTTTCTGTTTTACCATACTGTTTCTCAATAACTACAGTTGAGTGATAGATTTTTTCAGCTAGTTTTTCCTCATATTTATCTTACTCAGTATTTGTAAAAATATTCTTACAAAGCAAGTTTCTGGAACTGATATAAATGTAAGATGGGCTTTTGATTCTCTCTCTTTAATTCATTCTATATAACAGAAGGCTCAGAAAGGCATTTCTCTCCTCATGAACCAGAAGAAACAAATGAAATTGAACAACAGCAGTCACAAGTGTATGATCCCCAGATTCAAGCAAGAGCTGATGACAGTAACAGAAATGAAGTTATAAGTACACAGCAAATGTGTAAGACCTTTTCCTTTGTATTAAAGGGAATGATTACATTGGAATTTTAAAAGACTTTGATACTTTCCATCAATATGGAGATTTTTTTCCACTGGTAAAAATCAAAATACCTTCCTAATTTTTCATTTTGTGCAGTTACTACCTAATTCCTCATATGTCTGTTTGCCACAATAATAGTACCAACATATGAAAAACACTTTCAAATTTAGAGTCTTTTTCACAGGATCTTCCCGACACCTCAGATTCATCCTTTGTTTGTAATTGGTTGGTGCTGGTTATACGTGGACTTAATGATGGACTTTACAATAGTTTTCACTTGGTGATATCCTGTATCCAGTTTAGATCTACTACCTGTCTTTCCACTATCTTTGCAATTTTGATTCTTCTGAGATTGTGGTGGTGGATAATTCATATCTACATAGCCTCAACTTTAAAATATTGGAGTCATACAAGCAAAACTTCGAGAATACTATATTGAGTGCCATTGACATCCATATCTTACTTTTACTTTTCATTTTTCAAATGGGTAAAGCTCAGACCATAGATTCTGAATTCTGTTTTATCTAAGAATAATATATATAGTGAATTTTAAAAAAAATTAAGTTTTATAGTAAATGAAAGAAATGAAATACATAATCAAGGATATATATATATATATTATATATATATATATATATCTGGAAAAGAAACTGGGGCAATCTTGGAGTCTATGGTAAGGAGAGTAGATAGATGATTCAAGTGTTGTTGTAGTACTTACATGATATAAATATCCAGAGAAGACCTTTAGTACAGTGAATGGATCTTCTCTGGAGAATTTATGAAAGGACCTCAACAGGCTAAGAATCTATGGATGGATTTTATATGTGCTATACTGTTAGAGGGTGTATACCTGTAATTGAGATAATGAATACATTGGAATTCTGAAATACATTTAATTAAAGATTTAATTCTGATGTTACTATTTGATGATGAACTTTTAATCCTCATGTTTATACAGGATTGAATTTTTTGGTTATAGGATGGATATTTTCATAAAAGATTCAACTATTTGCTTGTAGGCATTTAACTGTTTTTGAATCAAAATGATCTTATGTCTTAAATAAAAAGTCTGACCTCTGTTCTATTACTTAAAATACTTTTGTAATGGTTTGTTCTTATCTTTAGCTCAAATTGTTGCTTGTGAGGTGAGATTAAGAGACCAGTGCAAAGGAACAACATGCAATAGGTAACCTTTATGTATTATTCTCAAAATTTTATGGAAAGCAATACAAAATCATTATCAAATTAAAGCAATTTAACTTCTTTTCAAATGTTCTGTTTAGATATGAATGTCCTGCTGGTTGCTTGGATAGCAAAGCCAAAGTTATTGGAAGTGTACATTATGAAATGGTAAATATGATCAATAGAATTACTTAACAATTTGATACTGAAAACAATTGAAATGACAGGAGAAGGAAGTATGATATTAGAAGGCAGAGATTTTTGTTTGTTTGTTTGTATCCCCAGTGCCTAGCATAAGCACTTAATCAATACCTACTGATTAGAATTAAGGAGGAGTTTCTATAAATATTTATAGACACAACTTTTTAAAATGGAGGTTACATAGATCTGATCATTTTGCTGTGTGAATCTATGCTTCTTTCTCAAGTCATGTAAATAAGTTCATGTTCCTTTCAACCTTAAAGTGTGATAATGTTTCATCATCAAAATAATTTACTCTATGCCTTTCCCTTTCCCTTCCCCCCAAGCAATCAAGCATCTGTAGAGCTGCAATACATTATGGAATAATAGACAATGATGGTGGTTGGGTAGATATCACTAGGCAAGGAAGAAAACATTATTTCATCAAATCCTATAGAAATGGCATTCAGTCGATTGGGTAAGTATTTCTTTAGAACCAAATTATTGTGTGTTATAAAATAGAATTTATCTTTTTGGAAAATATCTGCTCTATTTTAAACATTATTGTTTTTATTTTCACATTGAGGTATGCAGAAATACTACTCTAAAGCTGATGTCTCTATATGTAGGATGTGTGTGTGTGTGTGTGTACACACATATGTATCCACAGACTAGATGTCTGTGGTAGAAGGTAGAAACCTAGCTACAGAAGTGTACAGAAAATATTAAAAATCAGAATATACTTTTTCTGTTCAATCCTGAAGAACTGATTTTTAAAGGGGTTAGTAGAAGATAAATCAGATTTTTCATTTTAAGGGGTAGCTGCTTTAATTTTTCTATCCATGGTTATGGCAGATATGATTTATATAACACTAAATTGTAACATATTTATTTTTAAATTGTGCTCATAAGATAACCTGATACCTGTATTTTTAAGAGAAATATTTTTAACAGAAATAGTTATCTGTGCAAAACAGGAATCCACATATCCACTATTATGACCAAACTTCTGAACTCATGTTCAGAAATTAATTTTGAAAATAAGATTCTTCTCAGGCATAAGAAAATGTCCAAACTTAATTTCAGTAGCAAAGTATGATATTTTTACAAATTTTATTTGAAAGAAAGCTTCTCATGTTTTAAATTCAAAATTATGTTTCAGGATTCAGATTCAGAATTGTTTTTCAATTTTTTTGAAAATTAGCAGTTATATATTTTGCTTTTCATGATGACAATATTTGAATATTCAGAAACATTTTAAGGAATTTGCTTTCTGTATGCTAAGAAGAAAGTCAATTTTTAAAAGATTTTCATACCTATAAATTGTCATAAGTTAAGGTACACTCTTGAATTTTCCAAACATCATCATTTCGGGGCAGCTAGGTAGCACAGTGGATAGAGCACCAGCCCTGAAGTCAGGAGGACCTGAGTTCAAATCCAGCCTCAGACCAAACACTTGACATGTACTAGCTATGTGACCTTGGGCAAGTCACCTAACCCCAATTGCCTTACCAAAACAAAACAAAACAAAACAAAATCGTCATTTCAAGGTAATATTTAAGATGTTCTGTTCACTGCATATATAATATATTGGTATTAAAGATATTGAAAAACTGGTAGTGATGGATGTTTTTATCATAATTTGATATGTTTTATCAGAATATCATTTCCCCATAATGTAGACTATAGAGTAGCTTGGGGAAAAATTCTCATTAAAAAGCATGTTATATGGAAATACCTTCTTTGGGAAGAATTGTGTTTTTTTGTTTTAGGAAACAGTTTTTCATTTGGATCACAGAATTATAGATTTAGATCTCCAAAAGATCTTAAAAGACATTGAATTCTTCATTTTAGAGAGGAGGAAACTAAAGCTGAGAAAGGTTAGGTGACAAAGTCATGCAGCTTGGAAGGGTTGGAGGCAGGATTGAAACCCGAGTCTTCCATGATTCCAAGTCCAGGACTCTATTCACTATACTGTTTTCAACATTTTACTAATAATGTGTTTTCTTAAATACCCAAATACCCAGAAGTCTCATTTGAAGCCATGTTAAAAAAATTAAAATTTAACCACAACTTATTTGGATACCATTTGAGTTTATAACTCTTTCATAAAATAGCATTAGAGAAGTCTTTTAGCATTTCCTTGTATCTGTTTTCAACTCTAGTTAGAACTCTGTATACAACAACAACAACAAAAAGTTTTCTTCAACATATTAATGAAACATAAAAGGTGAATAGAGGTGGTAGATGTGAAATGATAGATATTAATAGACATGAAAAATTTTAAAATTCCAGTAATAAAAATATAAGTTGCTTATAGTACAGAATTTATCATAATTTTTAACTGTTCAGTTAATTCATATTTAATATAGTGCAACATATTCATTTTTACTGATTTAACTTTAGATTCTTATTATTAGTATCAAGTAGCACATTACAAAATATTGAATATGTATTTATGTGTATATAGTGTAGAAGGTAGAATAAAGTATTGCTTCCCAAATAAATTTATAAAGAGGTTTTTTTTCTTCCTACAGGGTATATTGTGAACATTTTTATGGTCATATAATAATATTTTCTTCATGAAATACAATACAATTCTATTTTTGCTCCATTCACATAGGATTAAAATACCCACAAATGTTGCTTAGATGTAGTACTTAATAATTAGATTATGTTTTGTACAGATTTTCTTTTGGGGATATAAGCAACTTCAGAGATTTGTTATATTGTATGTTAGTAATCATAATCCTTATTATTTATATTGATTAAAATAGATCAACTTCCTTTTCAGAATAAAATAGTTTTCTTTTTATATTAATGCTTATAATAGAGTATTTTCACTCCCAAATTCAATCCCCACCCTGAAATCCTTATCTGTGTTCAGTAGTTGGTATTTCATTTATGTAAAATTGTGGTCTTTTTTGGTAAAGGTTGGGGGAAGGGAGTAACATTATGCAATATTGAACACTATGCAGTATTTAGGTAGATAGAAATGAGGGTTTGGGGAGTTAATTTTTTTCATAATTAACTTAATGCACTTTTACTATGTGGTATGTTATTGTTTTTTTTTCAGCTGTAACTTTGTGCAATAGCTATGTCCCTGAAAATTGGGTAAATCAAAACCTATTTATTGCATACTAGGGAAGTTTGATACTTAATGAAATCTTTAATGGAACCTTTTGTCAGGCAAATGCTTTCATTTATTGTATTCATATCTCGATATGAAAATATTGGATCTACTTAAAACAATGTAGGACTGCATGAAGTTCATGAGAAATCTGATAGTTGAGATTGATTTAATATAGATTGCAATCATTTTCATATTAAATTCATGCAACAGCCTGTTTATACAAAATTTAGATTTCTGATGACCTACCTGTCCAAAATACTCCAAGAGGTCTCTGAATAACTTCATTGTCACAAAGCCTTATCTAACTTTTCAGAACATACTAATGTGGTCTAAGAAATGGTGCAAGGTGTGTTACAGTATTAGAGATTATATTGATACTAAGCCTAGTATGTTGGATATTGTTTGCATCATCTTATTCTTCTTCTAGTTTCTATTAGATAGTCTATTGTGAGGAAAATGGCAAGAAGGAAAGAACCACTGTTCTCAGCCATCCTGTATCCAAACTCCTTTCTTCCTCCCACCTTTCATTTCCAACCCTATACCCCAGGTTACCTAACACTTTCTGGGATGGCAAGAAGGACAAAGGCAAGGGGAAAGTGTGTTGGGGATGGTGGTATTAAATACTCAACCAGTACTTAAACAGAGGGCTCTCAATTCCAAAGTTAGTGTTATTTCAATTCCATAAAGTTATTCTTTGTGATAAGACTGTAGATAGAGTTACAGTACAATAAGCTGGAGATTTGTAGTAATCTTTGGTTTCCTTTGTAGTGAAAGTTCACAAATATAAATTATTATTATTCTGTTAAATACCTATTTTAAAATAAACATTAAAAGGAATTTTACTTTTGATATCTCATGAACTTAGTATTAATAAGAGAATCTTAAATTCTGCATTTTACACGTTACTTATTGTTTTAAATTATTCTTTATGTTGTGTTAAATATTCCCACTGAGAATTCCCAAACATGTCCAGATGAGTTTTGTACATGATGTAATTCACTTACATTTTAGTAAGAAACTTTATCAAAGGCTATGTCAGTAACTATTGTCAGTATTAATGACAGTCTTGTTATGCTTAAGAAAATTATTGACTCATTCTGTCTTTTTTATCTTTAGCAAATATCAATCTGCCAATTCCTTCACAGTCTCTAAAGTGACAGGTTAGCACTTATTTTTAAGCTAATTTTAATACTACTGATTTTATTAATTTTCCTATGCATTTATTGATTTGTATTTATATTTCTTTAGTTCAAACCATTACTTGTGAAACAACTGTGGAACAATTATGCCCATTTCACAAACCTGCTTCCCACTGCCCAAGGTAACATTCTTGAAAACTTGATGATAATTTCTACATTTGGGACTGGATTTGTGATTCTAGCAGTATAGATAACTGCCGCATGAGGGAACTTCATCTATCGGTATAGGTTGGCACCTTCTCTGTAACTTATAGACTTAGAAATTTGCCCTGAACATTTCTAGAGTACAAGAATTATTTTTCCTTTTATTATAAGTTTCTTATAGTATAAATATTATTAGAGTTTATTGTTAACTAGAGGCAGCTAGATGGTTCAGTGGATAGAGTACTGGGCCCGGCTTCAGGAAGACCTGAGTTCATACCCTGTTTCAGACACTTGACTGTATGACCCTGGGCAGGTCACTAAGTCTCTGTTTGCCCCAGTTTTCTCATCTATAAAATGGGGGTCATAGTAGTGTCTATCTCCCAATGTTGTTGAGAAGATCAGATAACATAAAAATTATAAAGCACTTAGCACAGACCCTGTCACATAGTAAGCGCTATATAATAATTACTATTATTACATGTGAATTTTGTGGATATTGTTGTTCTAACCTTGTTACTATCATTTTGACTGTAATCAAGTGTTTACTGTAAAAGCTCTGTATTGTATAAAGCACAAGAAAGATCTAATTCTTGTTACAATAGAAGAGTTGTACATATCTTTATTATGATTGTTGAGATTATCCATGACTCTTATGTTTCCTAGAGTAACATCCATGGTGTGTACCATGGAACTCCCAAGCCATATGGACCTGTAGCTGTCGTATCTTTTATAAATAGTGCTTGGGTACATACATGTTGAACCTCTTTGTATTATTAGAGTACTACCCTGAACCTACTGGAAAATTAAGATAATTCTATTACTGTCATGCAAGACCTAACATATGTAAGACTATGCCATATGATGCCATTTATTGAATGACCTCTCCACAAATTACTGTCTTTTCTTTGGGTTTTTGTGGCACTTCTCTATTGGTTCTTCTCTTCCCTGTCTAACGTCTACTTGGTTTCCTCTGCTGGATCTCAACCTTGAACTGTATCTCTCCTACACTCTTTATGTTTGTGAGTTCATTATCTTCTATAGGTGTAATTATCATCTATATACAGGTGACTCCCACATCTATGTATCCCACCCAAATCTTTCCTGAGTTTCAGTCTTACATAACCAACCGACTTTTGGGTATTTCAAATTGAATGTCTTGTCTCAAACTCAATATGCTCCAAACTGAACTCATTATTTTTTTCCCATCAAACAAAGCAGTCTTCCACTCTTTATTTCTGCCGAGGGCACCATTATCGATCTAATTATCTAGGATCACAATATTGAATAATCTTCTCTCCCTCATTCCACAAATCCATTTACTAATTGTAAGGTTCTTTGATGGCAGGAGCTATTTCATTTTTCTCTTTAGCATACTATTCTTATACATAGTAGGAGATCAATAAATACTTTTGGATTGATAGGTTTTCTGTGGCATTTCTTGTTGTTGATGAGCCATATCTGACACTCTGTGATGCCATTTGGTGTTTTCATGGCAAAGATACAGGAACGGTTTGCCATTTCCTTCTCCAACTCATTTTATAGATGACGAAACTGAGGCAAACAAAGTTAAGTGACTTGCCCAGAGTCACACAACTAGTAAGTGTCTGAGGTGAGATTTAAACTCATGAAGATGAGTCTTCCTGACTCCAGGCCCAGCACTCTATTAGCTATGTGACCTAGCTGCCATCTTACAAAAGTCTGTTTTTGAAAGTTATTTAATTACTATGTAAGATCAATGATTTTACCATCCTATCTTTAATTCAATTATTCTTCTGTATTTTGTAATTCCAAAATATGATCAAATTTAACTCTTATTACAAAACAATCAGAAAGCATAAATGCCCACTATCCTCTTTTAAAACTTAGGTGGGGGAAAAAAAGGTCATCAGCTAGCATTTGTTAAGTACCTGTTATGTGACAGGCATTATATAGGGGGCATGTTTCAAAGACAAAAAAGAAATAATCAGTGCCCTGAAGGAGCTTACCTTCTAAAGAATTAAAAGTAGTATTTGTGCAAAGTGTTGCACTTCACTCTCAGTATTAAGAGTTTTTTCATTAATGTTCAATTCCATTCAACAAATATTTATTAAATGCATACCATGTGCAAAGAACCTGGCATAGCAATGTACTTAATAGTGTATTTAATAAATATTCCTTGAATTGAATTAGCTTCTACAGTATCAAAGCCCCTAATGCTACTTAGATTTTTAAGTTGGAGATATTCTGATGAAGATGCAAACCTTAGTATACAGGATATGAGTGTTTTGTTTAAAAGTACAAACACAAATGAAATATAGTATACAATTTTACAATTGTCTTTCTTTTATTTAATTCATTAAACTTAATTAATGGATAGTAAGTATGCTGAATTAGACATGATAAATCATAACTATCTACCTAGGGCTATAGGTCTTTAAATCTTTTGTATACCAAAAGAAAGGAGCTCTTTGGACCATTTCATAATTATTACATAACTAAGCCATTAGTTTTAGTTATTGATTGAAATTTTTAAAAAAATTACATATTAGTCACATTGGGAAAGAAAACACAGGACAAAACAAAACAATAAAAACAAAAAAAAACACCACAAGAAAAATAAAGAAAGTGAAAAATAGCATGCTTTGTTCTGCATTCAGACTCTATCAGTTCTTTTGCTGAAAATGGAGAACATTTCATCATGTGTTCTTTGGAATTGTCTTGTGATTGAAGTATTTAAACTATAATCTCAGCTTGTTTTACATATATGAAATTTTGAATTGAATTTTTATGTCTTTAAAAAACATTTTATCAGGAATAAAAGTGTCCTTTGGGTTGCAGTACTCTGAGAATCAGTTGAAGGATATGTGCTAATCTAAACTGGTAAAGGAGAATTTTCTTATTGGGAGTTCCATATGCCAATGAAATCACAACTCCTGTCCCTGACAAAATGCAATACATAGTAAGTTCCATAAACCAGAGAAGAAAGGCATTTTTGTTACTTTGTAGTCACATCATATATGTTACTAAGGTAATGGAAGATTCAGGTAAAGAAGAGGAAGCATATTTTAGTAAGTAATCATTCCTTTTTTTGCATTTCAAATATTGTGAGTAACCTTAGAAAACCTATCATCCTTTAGATTCCTTGGGGGGGAAATAACATCAAAAGGAAAGAAGACTCATGCTCTTTGGTACATATTTGGGTGGGTGGAGCACCTTTTTGTGGGTAGCAGAGAGGGCATCAATATTGAAGACTGTCTTGACTTTCTACATGGTTATAAATATTCCTCAACCACTGAAGTACTGTGTAGCTACAATCAGTTTTATCTTGGACTATTTTGAGTACTCTGAAGTAGTGGGGTTTTGAAATCATTCCAACAAAGCTGAAAGTCTTAAATGATGGTGGCTTCACTGTTCTTTGATTTTTTTTTACCCCTAGTCATTCCTTCCTTGAAGGCTTTCCTTACCTGTAATTTATTCTAAAGAAATGACAAAATAAACAAGTTAAGGGGTAATTTTTCTAAATGACAAATTCATGCCACTTTGGGACACACATTGAAATGATTTCTTCAGATTGCCACTCAGTCATTGTAATCTTGCTTTGTCCTATTGAAGTTTGAATATAAAATTTTCAACTTTTTTTATAAAACTTTACCATAAGAAAACCTAAATTTAGGGAGAAACAAATCAAGTGTTATATATTTTATAAAGTTCTAAGTATCATTTACTTTATTTGTATAAATCACTACCTGCTCTTTATAAGTAAAGAATAACAATTAACAATGGAACCCCACCAAAATACCATAGATTTCAATTATAAAACAGCTCATTAGCAAGCATTTTTGCATATAACATGAATCAAATCATGTTTCCCAAAGTATAAGTACACAAAGGAAGAGTGTAATATAATCTGATTAACTTTTAAGGCAAGTAAAAGTCCTAGTGTAAGAAATCTATGAACTACCAATAGTGTCAATAAGTTAAACTGGTTGAAATACACCTTTAATGAAAAATCTAATTTACTTTTGGGGTGAATTATCACTTTGGGCTGTGATTTTAAATCAAAGGAGGCATCATACTCCACTTAAAAATGAGCACCCTGATATTTTGTAAGGGTGAGGACTATACTAAGAATTATATGATATGTCCTCTGTCAGAAAGTTTCCTTTTTACAGGTATAATATAAAGTGGTTGTTCAAATAAAAACTTTCCCCTTTTTTCCTTTGGAAAAAAAAACTTTAAAAATACTTAGCTGTTATCTAAAAAGATTCATTTGTAATTTATTGTTTTTAGTGATTCTTTATCATGTGTTATATGTTTCCATCAAGATTTTGCTAAAAAGCCAGTATGAATTTTACAGGAGAAGTAATTCAGTTCATTAAGCATTTCTTGTGCACCTTCTTTGTTGTAAGGCAAAGTTTTCCCTTGCCCTCTAGAAGCTAACATGAGCTATGGATTACATGACAACTTCAGTTTGAGAAGCCACTGCTTTCATGCAGTCTACTGTATATTGAACCATTTGCTAAGAAACCAGCACTCACCCAACCAAAGCAGAGTTATCTGAACACCAAACATAAAGAGAATAGAGTAAAACCTGCTTTCAGATCCTGAACAGTGTCAATGCCCAATGAATCAGCTATAACCTCAAAATATTAGTGCTATTGATATATCAAATAAGATAATATTTGTTAAAAAAAAGTATCTATCACAGTACCTGGCACACAGTAGGGCTTTATAAATGCTTATTCCCTTCCCTTCCCCCAACCTGTCTCAGTCTGGTTCTAACTGTAATTCATGCCGTTATCATTCTTGGAATTTGTCCCTCAGCTAAACTGCATTGTTCCTTTCCTACTTTCACATCTTGCCTTCATTCCTACTTTAGATATTCCTTTCTTCTTCTATCTATATGTCTCTTTACTTAGCCCAAGCTTAAAATGGACTCCTCAGCCTCTCGGACCCAATTCCAATCCTACTTCCTTCCAAAACCTTGACACAGCTTTCACCTCTTAGTAAAAGTGATTTCATCTTCAAATTCTGTGGAGCAAATTCTTCTCATATAATTCTCCCTAGTACCATGATTATTTGTTTACTTTTTCTTCCCTACCACCATTGTATTGTAAATTATCTAAGAACAGTGGCCTATGCCAGAATTATTTCTGTTTCCCCAGTGATTTGTCCTAGTAGTTCTTAATAATTGTTTGTTTGGATGAATAGATAATGAATTAAGGAGAGGTCATTCAGCACCTCATTTCCTCAAAATGACTTTTCTAGTAGGACATTATGAGAGATATCCCACAAAATCTCCCTACAGGTTTCCAAAAATTCACTTTCCAACCCAAAGTTTCCAAATTAACTCATATTGTTACATTTCGCTTTTAAAATTGCCTTAAAAGAGGAGCAGCTAGGTGGCTCAGTGGATAGAACACTGGGCCTGGAGTCAGGAGGACCTGAGTTCAAGTCCGGCCTCAGACCATACACTTGACACTTACTAGCTGTGTGACCCTGAACAAGTCACTTAACCCCAATTGCCTTACCAAAAAAAAAATTCTCAGTTGAATCTTTCAGGGGCAGCTAGGTGGCACAGTGGATAGAACACTGGGCCTGGAGTCAGGAGGACCTGAGTTCAAATCCGGCCTCAGACCAAACACTTGACACTTACTAGCTGTGTGACCCTGGGCAAGTCATTTAACCCCAACTGTCTAAAAAAAATTGCCTTAAAGTTTTGTGTGTATATGCATATGGACACAAATGTATATATGTGCGTTGAAGAGAAGTACTATTTGAATTTAAAAAATGAATCTGCCATTCCTATTACAGAAGAATATTTGAAAGTATTATGTAAAATATTTAAATTATAATAGTTTTCTGACGAGATATTATTTGCCTTTTTTTTTTTCGGCAATCTTTGGCATTTCAAGAATTTCCTCTTGTTTTGATGTTATGTCTGCCTCACTATGAAAAGTGTGTTTGCTGATTTTTTTGGCTTGTTTTATATATTTCTCTTTTGAAAAATTAAAATTGGGGCATGCCTAAAGAATTTACTTTGTCCTTGACTGCCCCTCACACTGAAAAAATACAAGCCACCTATAACTTGGTGTGGTTAATTGAACACTGACAATGTTTGTGTAAGCAGTAAAGTCCTGCAAACTCTTTTTAAGCTGAGGCATATAACATCTCTAGGTCATGAGTGAGGCAGGCAAAAGTTTCTGAATTACTCCCTAGCTTATATTCTTAGTGAATTTTAGGAAACCTATTAAGTTCCAGAGACATATGAGGAAGCTACTTCCTTAATACTATTCAGGAAGTAGTTTTTGTTTTCTTCTTGGCTGACAAAAGTAGAAAAAGGCTGGAAAAATGGGAAAAATAAAAACATTTATACCAAACTCTAGGGAAAGGTAAAAATAAGTTGGACAAATTGTCTCTACTGCCAGATTGCACACTTGTCATGTTTCATAAAAAGGAATAGGAAAGAAAAAGAAATATAGGTCAGGGTTACTTTTTTGTTGTTTTATATCTATAAATGTATATTCTTTATTAAATATTTTTTCAGGGTATACTGTCCTCGCAATTGCGTGCAAGCGAACCCACACTATGCTCGTGTAATTGGAACTCGAATTTATTCTGATGTAAGTAGCTTAATTTATCTAACTCTAAAGTACTTATATGTATGAACTGTATACCATTGCCTTTTTATATTTTCACGTGACAAAGCAAGGGAAAAATTATAGGTTGATGCACTCCCATTTTAAACAAGTATACTTTGGAGTTACAAAATAAATATTTATTCATCATTGTTTTCTGATTGTAGACACTATCCTGCTTTAACTAAGCTATTTATTCCTGAGGATTGAATTAATCTATGTTTGGCTAAGCCTAAGAATGTGGAGTCAAACTTTAAAAAAAAATCACTTTTTTTCCTTGTTACCCAGTTACTCATGGCTCATGAAGAAAAATTTCTTGGGGTGTTATTAGAAAAGAAAAAAAATCAGGTCATTTCTTGTTGTTTCGTGCAAGGGGAAAATGAAATTTATCATATATAAATAATATTTTTATTGCCCATGTGACATTTGAGGAGCCTAGATTCCAATGGAGACTGCAAGATCAATACTTAAAAAGAACAGATAGATGAGGTATGTAGAAATGAATGGTGTAACTAGAGTTAGGGAGGCTTAGCTGTGGAGCTGTCATGGCAGAAAAAAAATATTTAGGCCAAGTTTTGAAGTATGGTTTACATAAAAGGTGTAGTGAAGGCATTCTAGGTAAGGCTCAAAGTTAAGGATGAGCAAGCTATATACAGGGTTTACAACAAAGTGGTTTGCTTGTCTAGAACAAAAAGTATAACCTTGACTAACCCGCATATGCATAATCTGAAGGTGATTAGTTCCAAAGAGAAGGAGAGAACTGCTACCTTGAAACTTGTAGATGGAAGATCTTTACGACATACTGTAGGCTTTTAAGCAGTTAGAAGTCACATTAACAATAATTGAGGAAGATGATTTTTGCTGCACATGAATGTCATGAAAACCTCATCTATCTTGGTAATCTTCTAGAACGTTAGAGCTAAAACTTACACAACCAATACTTTTCATTATACAGATGAAGAAACAGAATGCCCCCAAAAAAAGAAATAATTTGACCAAGGTCATGTATCTACTGAGGGTTAGAGCTGGGGATAGAACCTTTATCTTCTGATGATAAGTCTAAAACTATTTTACTTGTCCAACAGTATGAGTCATTTTTGACACCTTCTCTCATTCCCAAGTTCTATTGGTGCTATCATCTCACCTTCCTCCCCTTCTTTCCATTTCTACTGCTATTTTTCCTGGACTATTACTACTTTTCCTTCTCTATACTTTATTCTAACCCCACCCCCCCAAAAAAAGCAAAGCTCTTTTTATGTTATTCTTCTTTTTTTTTTTAGGCAATTGGGGTTAAGTGACTTGCCCAGGGTCACACAGCTAGTAAGTGTCAAGTGTTTGGTTTGAGGTCGGATTTGAACTCAAGTCCTCCTGACTTCGGGGCCAGTGCTCTATGCACTGCACCACCTAGCTGCCCCTATGTTATTTTTCTTCTAAAACCATTTTTATGGGTCCCATTTTCCTACCTAGTAACCTTCTAATACAGCAAAAGCTCTTAATTATCTAGCCTCAGCCTAATTTTTCAAATGTATCTTTCATTACTATCATTATGCCCGGCATTTTGTCTTGTCCATAAAAATTCTGTAAATACAGGGTTTCCCAAAAAGTCTTAGTGCAGTTTTATATTTTAATAGATTACAATCGCACTAAGATTTTGGTACATCCTGTATTTGTTGAATTGAAAAATTTATCATCCTCAGAGAATGAGGAACTCTATAATAAAGTAAATATGCCAGATAACTGCAACCTTTCTCTCTCTCTCTCTCTCTCTCTCTCTCTCTCTCTCTCTCTCTGTGTGCGTGTGTGTGTGTAGAAGAACATTCTTCCTTCTCTTTATATTTTCTGTAGTTTTGGGAGGGTGTAAAAGGTACCAAATTGGGAACTGATAGCTGGGTTTTAGTTCCAGTTCTGCTAATAGCTAATAATGTGATCTTGGGCAAATAGCATACCTTTTCTGTTTCCTGGTCAATTGAAGAGATTCATAGGTTTCTTATTCTTTCTACTCTCAGCTATGTTGTACTTACCATTGCATCCTTTATCTTTATTATATGGTGCCATTTATTTTTATTCACTGTATTTTTGTATATACAGATGGGTGACTCAGCCACTACATTTCTGATTAACTAGGCTGCTTAGAAATCTTTTTGGGGTATTCTTATTTGTTTGTATCTGTTTTCTGAATGATAGATTTGTAAAAATACGACCTCTAGATGAGAATTCCAAATTTCTCTACAAGATTAGTAAATTATTTCAGTTCAGCTTTTCTTGTAAGATTAATTATGAATTCTTTTTTCTTAAATATACCTGAATCAAAAAACTTTTATAACTTTCATATTGAAGTAATCTCAGGTACTGGTTTCCTAAATAAAGTTTTCCTTTATATAAATATCTATTTCCTTAAGATTGTAATTTATAAAAATTCTACCATTCTCACAGTATTCCAGTTAAATGAATGGGTTGCACACAGTATAAGTTCATTTTTTGGGGGGGCTGGAAGATTGAAACAGAGAAATTAAGAACCCTATAAATAAGAAAATTCAACAAGTTTCAAAATATGCCATTCACTCTCAAATAACACAATCTCACTTTAAATAAAATAAAACAGGATTAGGGGTGGGAAGGAGGGGTGATACAGGTAAAAGCCCACAGACTCTATGAGGCAAAGGAATTTGTCCTGCTTCTGGCCTTGACCTCTGTGTCCTTGGGCAAGTCACTTAAACTCCATAGATCTCAGTTTCCTCATTTGCAAAATCAGGGGACTCTGAAGTTCATTTCAGTTCTATATTTATGTCTGTCTTTTTATGAGCTGAATTGCCTTTGCTATTCACTATATATGTAGATACAGTTCACACATTTATTCTTAAGAAAGGATTTTGGACTTTCATTCTGGTTAATTACAAATTCTCTGTGTTCAATATAAGTGAGTACCATTGTTTCCACTATAAATTCCTCATTGTTTTCACACTGTGCATCTTTGTTCTGGTAAAGACTGGATATGAAGAGAAAAATCCTTTTTGACCTTTGAACTTGATCAGGAATGCATACCAGCTGCCCAGGCATAGGAGAAACAATAGCTTAAGAATACTTTAAAGTGCTTAAGGTTTAATGAATTGTATATCCAAGCACTCTTTCTTGCCTTTGGAAAATGTTGATAATTCTCCTCTAACAGAACAGGATAAAATGTGAAATGTGTGCTGAATTACTGTTAATCCCATCTCATATGAATTATATCAAATGCAAATATTACTTGAGTGAGGAGTTTAAGACTATGATTAAAATGCCTTTGTGGAGTCATGATGTACATTTGTATATAGCAGCCATTTCACAAAGAGGAGAAATGATTAAAGAGCTTGGCATTTAGTTTCCTTGATAGGTTAAATACCAAAAGATAACACAAAGTTCAGAGCATAGCAATAAAGTAAGGTTGTGTAATTGTAAAAGAAGTGTTTATGTTGAGGTATGATGCTCATGAGACAGACCATATGTGTAGAAAGTGAAAAAAGCAGAAATCTAAATCAATGAAGTTAGGATTAAAGAAGATACATGAGGATGCAGGGTAGAGGTCTTATTTTCTTGTTTGGGGGTATTTGGGAAGTCTTCAAGCAAAAGATGTATAGTTTTGTCTAATCACACTCAACTATAAAAATATTTTAATAGAGTATTTGGAAGAAAGGACATGTTAATCACAAGAACTTTGAAGAACTCAAAGATTATTATTTAATCTTCACAAGAATTCTTAATCTGCTATCTGTGAACATAGTTTAAAAATATTTTGATAACTGTATTTTAGTATAATTGGTTTCCTTTGTGATCCTACACATTTTATTTTACATATTTAAAAATATTCTAAGACTGAAGAGGTCCATATGCTTCACTGAACTTCCAGGTATCCATGACATGCAAAAAAGCTAACAATCCTCTGCTGCTCTAGGATTAGAATTGTTCTTATTACTTTGAAGGGATTTAAAATGCAAATATCTTCCATTCAACCAGTAAATGTTTTCCACATGAATTCTACCTCAGTATAGCTCTTTTTTTAATAATGGATGATTAAAATATTATTATGAACAAAATATAAAATATTATATTAAAATATTATGATTAAAATATATATATATATATTTATGTGGTAATTCTACTTAAGGGAACTATAAGCCCCTCAGTATCATCACTCCCTTGAGTGATGTGTGTCGTATTCCTTTTCTACCTTAGTAGACAGTCTTCATGACTTGCTGTGGCTGTAAAAATTAGCCACCTAATGACCACTCTTTTGATGATGTCTTTCCACATTTAACCTATCTGGTCCTTGGTCAACAGAATTCCATTCTGTTTCTAGGCCTCTTCTTGATGGTTTTCCAGCACAGTAGAACCTGCTAGACATTGAATTGTGCTGGCATAGCCTTTAAGTACCCAGAGTCACCTACAAGCCAAGATGAGGCATCAGAGTAGGACAGATAAGGAAACAGAGAGGTCTTTTAATTTTTCCATTATCACCTAATCTTTGATTCCAAATCCTAATGTTCTTTACATAATACTATGCTGCTCCCCAGAAAATTATATTGAGTTGAAAGCATTAATAAAATAGTTTATACCCAAGGCTCGTGCAAAATATTTTTGTGAAACTAATGATAAGTGTTAATTTAATAAAATGAAATAATGAGTGAAAAGTACTAGAAATTCTATTGTACCCAGTGTAATTATAGAACATTTTTAGTATTGCATTTCAAATCTACTATTCAGTCAACAACTATCATTAGAAATTTTGTAGGAGCTGTGTCCACTCTTCTTTTCTTCCTTATTAATACCGTTACTTATAGGAACTGCCATGTCCAAATGTACCTCCCCAAAAATGAAAAATAAACATAGACTGAGTACATGGAAAATGACCAAACCAAGAATTCTTAGTTCTGAATATCATTTGTTTGAATTAGTTAAAAATTTCAAATCCAAGCATGATGAATATTCATGAAAGGAGAGCAAATAACTACTTTCTGCCACTGAATCTCTTTGTAGGGGGTGGTAGTGGTAAACCATTTAGGCAGTAGCTACCTATACCAAATGGCTAGATTGTAGGATGGTTTACTGCATCATTTCAATCATTCCTATGCTCGTTTGACCCTAGAATTTTCTCAGTTCACCTTTTTCATATCTCTGGACTTTAGTTCCCACATTGACTGCAGAGTAGAGATAGATTGGATGACCTTGAAGGTCCTTTTGTGCTTCACATCCATGAACTTATGTAATTTGTTGATTCATTATAGCCTTTTGGATGCTCAATATACCTTGTCAATTACCTCCTTAAATATACCTTTACATTTACTATCAGTTTATCAAATGTAATATGAGGAAACTTAATTGCAAAATAAGATGAATTTTTTTTTCTTTTACCCTCTCAGGTGTCTAGCATTTGCAGAGCAGCTGTTCATGCTGGTGTAGTTCCTAATCAGGGTGGTTATGTTGATGTCATGCCAGTAGACAAGAGAAAAGCTTACGTTGCATCCTTTCAGAATGGCATCTTTTCAGAAAGGTAAAACCTATAGTTATCAACCAGTATAATTTACCTGTTTCTCAGTTAATAGGCTTCTGTAGTTGATATGTTTTAAAGGTCAAGAGACTAGGGCAGCGTGTGGGTTTATCATGCTTGTATAACAATTGGCCCCTAAATTACTGGAGAAGCTGCAGTACCAGAACTGCCTGTCTCCTGTAAGCTTATAATTCATAGCCTGAAAAGCTGATTACAAATCAAAACAACTCTATTGTTACTTGATCTTGCAAGAAATATTTGATGGAAGATGTTTTCTTCACTCTCTAGGATTTTCTAGATTAAAATTATTTGAAATTATTCTAGGTGAGAATGGCACAGAGTTATTTGGCTTATCTAAATTTACTGCAGTCTATGTAATTAACGTAGTTGTGTTTGTGTGTGCATGTGTTTAAAGTAAATAGTAAACTTGATTTTTCTTAAGGCCCCAGTCACTCCTGGAGTGAAAATTAGATTCTGTTTTCCTTACTAACTTGACTAAGGACAAAATTATATAAGAATTTAGAAGCTATGATGCCATTCTTATAAACATTTATTTACACATGCCCATAATTCATGCATTTTTTTATCTTTTGCAGTTTGCAGAATCCTCCAGGAGGGAAGGCATTCAGAGTATTCGCTGTTGTTTGAATAGGACAAATGAAATGCAAAATGTTAAAAAGAGCACTTGGAAGGGGATGGTAAAGATGAATCAGAATGCTATGCTGTACTTCTCAACTGTATAAAGCTGTAACATTGTTGTATAGAAGATGTCAACTATTTTTAGCCCCCTAAAGTGTCAGTGCTTGTAAATCTGGATAAATTCTGTAAAATAAAAACATGGGATATTATTGGAAAAATATCTTGAATATGAAAGTTTCAGAAATCCTGTGTTAAATATTGCTATATTTTCTTAGCAATTATTTCTGTCATGGTTAATTATGTAGTCATAAATGTTCTACCTTTCGTCTATCTGAATGTTATTATATGGTGCTTTATGTATGCCACTAATATAATAAATCTAAAAGCATAAAATGGATGACCTCAGAGAGATCACCTTGTGCTTAAAAATGATTAACCTGAAAATGAATAGAAACTGTGCTGTCACTATTTCCATTTTCTAAAGTCTGTTATTACTTACTCAGATAAGCTCCACTGTTTTTCAATTTTATTTCTGTACAATTTTTCTCATTTTTTAGGTTTAGGCATGAGTTGAGTTCATACTTCATATTGGTTTTCTATTTTTTTGGTAAATGGTCTCCTAATTTTCAAATACAAATCTACCTTAAAAAGTAGATTAAAAAAAAGCTAGATGCCTCTAAATCTTTCAGATCAAGTAGATAGCCCCAAATGGACCATGTATTTAATGGTAGATGGAATAAAACAATAGTAATGATGTAAACATATGCATAGTGGTTATATAGCATATATAGTAGACGCGAGAGTAAACAGATTGAACATTTTATGTACTCTTGAAATCAAAATCATATCTCTTTGTTTTATATCCTGGCAAATACTCCTGCAGGCCAGGATGTATAGGGGCAAAATGTCTTATGAAGATGAATTCATTTAATTGCTTCACCATTGCCATTGATTTTCTTTATGGTGAATGGCCTCGTGCATTAATTTTTACCATATTATGGTACATGAAAAACATATAATGGCAATATTATGTTTGTTTCTATGAAAAAATGTATCATGCTTTAAGACTAAAAAGCTGTTAAACTTTATTTTTGGTATTTTTTCTGCTCATGAATTTACTATTTTTTTTCTTCCCATAAATATATTGACATTCTTCATGTTTCAGAGTTGTTTTTTCCCCCCTATTCTCATTTGCTATGTGGACTACCTCATATAGTTGAGCAAGTTTGTTTAGGCTTAGTAATGATTTTGAATAAAATGAATAAAGGTACTTGCTAACAGCAAATTCATAGGTATTTTCATCAGATTTTATATTAACATAAAAACTACACTGGAAAGGAACCAGGAGAGATATGAAAGACTCAAGAGTAGACTATATTTTTTGTGGATGTACAAAAAGAAAAAAAAATTAATATTTAGAAGAGTCCTAGTTATGAAAACTTTAAAAGACTGAACAAATGCACACTCACCAAGTTAGTAAAATTATGGCAGAGACAGATGTACTCAGGTCAAGTATGGTCAGAGATGGAAAAGGAAGAGAGTTGGATGGGAGCAAGTATTGTTCTTTGCCTTTCTTTGTATCCTCAATACTTAACACAGAGTCTGCTACATAGTCAATATTTACTAAATGTTTATTGACTGACCAACTGAATACAAAAGTGATTCAAATGGAGAAATGTTTGCTGGAGAACAAAGTTACTAATAAATTGTGAGGAACACCATGCATGATTAATGCTTTATCTATCCATCACTGTTAGGGGATAAGGTGTTCTCTGTAAGAAGATTTTCTAGTAACTTGTATTTACCCCCAAATTTTTCATTGAATTTTTTTTTGCTGCAAATATTTTTTCCAAAGAAAAAATATAGATATGTACATATATATGCATATATAACACACATATATGCATTTATGTATAAGTAGATATAACTTTACTTCTCTGTCATGAAACAAAGCAAATAAATGATTGACACTCAAAAAACAGTCTTCTCTTTGATAACGCATGATTATCTTACTACTCTAAATATTTCACTGTGTTGTAATACAATGATGCCTTTAGGGGCTGTGGAGTAGGACAGGGATGCTTTTCTCTATGTTAAAGTGTTGTAGGCTCCTGTACTTTTAATGATGTCTGTTCTTAATGTTTTTTTTTTTGTCTCTTCCATTGTAGTCAAACTTTCAGCAATCACTTTTCCCTTATGTTTTCTGCATTTAGCTTGTTCCCCATCCCCACTTTCTAGCTGATTTGCTACTTTTAATTTGTTATAGGCAGGAAAAAAAAACATGTTAACAAATTTCTTTCCATTCTCAGCCAAGAAAGCTAATGTTGTTTTAGAATCCCTTCTCAGGTCATTTTCATCTACCTGATGTTATCTGATGTGCACTTATTTATGTGTTGTTTCCCCTATTAGAATGTATGTTTCTTGAGGGGAGGGACATTTCAAAATTTGTTTTTGTCTTTATTTTTGCCTTTTCCCCCCTCCAATACATAACACCATCCTTGGAACATAGCAAACCCTCTGTTCTTACTATATTGACTGATTTCATCAAGAAACAGTTAGGACAACAGGGAGGTGATAATCCAGATGTCCGCTGCACTGGTCAGACTACAGCTGGAATGATTGTGTTCAGTTCTAGACACATTTTAGTGAGGGTAATATGAGTCGAATGAGTTAAACAAAAACTAGAAAAGAGCTAACAATATGAGAAAAGGTCTTCAGCTTATGCCATATGAAGATTCATAGAAGACACTGAGGATACACATGATGTAACTTGTAGAAAAGAAACTTTTTTTTTAAATGTTAACTGTCTTAAAATCCTTGAAGAACCATCACGTGGTAGAGGGAATGGATTTGTTCTGCTTGGGCCCACAGGGAAAAACTAGGAGCTATAAAGAGTCAAATGTTCTAAAAGAAATATTTCCTGGTGGTTAAAGCTGCCCAATTCCATGGCATGGTCTGCCTTGGGAAGTAATGGAGTTCCCTCTCTGAAATTCCTTAAGCAAAAACTGGATGACCATTTGTTAGTATGTGGTAGAGGAGAATTCTTGTTTAATTATAGTTTGATCCAAATTGTCTTTGAAGTGCTATCAGACTGAGACACTGGGATTCCGTAAAACTCTCCAAGGTTTTCATGTTAACATCAAATCCGTGGCTAACTTTCTAAGCATACAACTATCGCAAGCACTCAGTCCTATCCTGATTCTTTGTTTATCAAACACACCTTGGTTCTATATTATCATTGTTTCTTTTATCTTTTGTAGCATTATGTCTAATGGCTCAAATCCATATTTTTTCCAATTTGACCCTTGGACAATAGCTCACAAGCAAGTATCAAAACAACACATCAAATGATTGATGAAAGCGGGTACTTTATAAATGTTCATGGCAATTGATTCCAGATACATGAATGAAGTAAAAAGGCCAAATTCTTCCTAATATGATTAATTTTGTACATAAAGTTTTTTTATAATAAAATCAAGTCAGTTTTTTTCCTGAAGCTGTCTATAGAATACTTGTTACTTATACATTGAAAGACCATTGCTTTTATTATTTTTATTTTAAAAATCTATTCTTAAGTATTTCTGTTACTATTTCAGAACTAATACACGCTGTTGATACAACTTCAATTAAGACTTCAGAGCATGTGCAAGTATTACTTCTGGTCTCTTACCACATGAAGGAAAGGAGTGTTTTGATTGGCTGCTGAGCCAAATCTAAGAGTGAATTCAAAAGACTAATTGGTCAAGACATCATCTCTTTCCTTATAGATTTCATCTAAATGTGGGGACAAGAACTTTTGCAAGGTGCTAGATAGGATAGAGGCCTTGGGCCTTTAGCTTCCCATTTGGACTACCATCCTTGGTGCTGCTTCTTGGCTGCAGAGTCAATCTCATGCTGGACGGGGTTTAAGTTACTCTTTGAAGTTGTGCTGGTAGATGGCAAACTGATCTGAGCTCTGGCTCCTGGACTTCTAGAAGCCTACTTTCTGAACCTTTCAAAGCTCACAAGGTCACAGATTAGTTACCTCCAGACTATGTAAGACTGGAAAAGAATAGAGACAACAGATGCAGAAATTACAGCAGGGCTGCGTGCTAATGGACCATATGACAGTGGGAAGTTAAAAGATCTAATGCCTTTCTCACCATCTGGAGTCTTAGAGCAGTCCTTGACTACTTACATGAATGCAGTCAGGCAAGAAAGAGAAAACATTTTGGTTAGTTAGTACTTTTGGAATGCATTCTCAATTCTGGCTTAACCGTCAATTAAAAGGTTCCCCTTCATGTGGTGAGCAGATTGCAAACAACACAAACACTTGCTCTGAAGTCCATATGTGGATTATATTAGAACTTGGTTTATTGGATAGTCCCTTCATTACACTCATATGTTCAACCTTCCTTGATCCTGATCCGATAAAGTGAGGATCATCTGTTTCTTGTGACTCTACCCCTTCCTCCAAGTTTGTATATACTTCTTACATATTCCAGTTAGGAGAAATAGTGTGTTCTACATCCCATCATTTTTTTCTATGCTAATATATTTCCCTTATCATCTTTTATTTTCTCTTTTAAAACCCTCCACTCCCAGGGCCAAAATTGGTCAACTAATTCTCTCAATAACCTTTGAAGATGTTAAGGTTCTAAAGAGTCACTTACTTCTCCCCTTATTAGAATGATAGCAATGAACAAATAGCCCCTTCCAATTGCTCAAATAAGTTTACTTTCTAATATTTCTTTTGGATCTTGTTTTTACATTTTAAAATTACTTCTTAAGTGTAGACATTTTATCAAGAATGTTTGAGAATCCTCTATTTCATTAAAGTTGTATCTCCTACCCCACTAAACAGGATTAACTCAGCTTTTCAGGGTCAATTATTCTTGGCTGTAAGTCTATATCTTTTGCCTTTTGGAATGTTAATATTACATGACCTCTCACAGAGTAACATTGCTAAGCCTTGTGTGGTCCTAACTATGTATTTTCTTGGAATTTGAAGTTCTTTTTTTTTCCTAGCTAACTATAGTACTTTTTTTTAGATTGATAGTTTGTTTGCTTTTTGTTTCCAATTGCACATCAAGACAATTTTATATAGATCAGGGTCCTAGTGCTGGTGTCTGGTATATTCTGGTTAGCATTCATTTTTATAAGGTTTTAAATTCTAAATTTCTCTCTCTCCCTCCCTCTCCTCCTCTCTTCCTAAAATGGTAGGCAATTGGATATAGGTTATATATGTGGTATAATATAAAACATTTCCTTATTAGTTACAGTTGTGAATAGAGAAACATATCATGAGGGAAAAAACCCCACAAAAGAAATAAAATAAGTTTAAAAAGTATGCTTTGATCTGCACTCAGGGTACATCAGTTCTTTTTATTTTTTTATTAATTTATTTTGAATTATCAACAATCACTTCCATAAGCTTTTGAGTTTTAAATTTTTTCTCCCCACCTCCCTCCCCTAGACAGCATGCAATCTGATATAGGCTATACATATACATTCCTATTAAACATATTTTCACATTAGTGATGTTGTAAGTAAGCGTTAGAACCAATAGGAGGAACCACCAGAAAGAGGAAACAAAACACAACAGAAGAAAAACATTAGCAAAAAGTATACTTTGATCTACATTCAAACTCTATAGTTCTTTCTTCTTTGTGGATAGCATTTTCCATCATGAGGCCTTTGGAGATGTCTTAGATCCTTGTATTGCTGAGAAGGGTTAAGTTTATCAACATTAGTCATCACACAATGTGGCTGTTATTGTGTACAATGTTCTCTTGGTTATGCTCACTTCACTCAGCATCAGACCATACAAGTCTTTCCAGGTTTTTCTGAAATCAGCCTGTTCATCATTTCTTATAGTACAATAGTATTCCATTACATTCATATACTACAGCTTGTTCAGTCATTCCCCAAATAATGGACATTCTCCCAATTTCCAATTCTTTGCCACCACAAAAAGAACTGCTATAAATATTTTTGTACATGTGGGTCCTTTTCCCACGTGTATGATCTCTTTGGGATATCTAGAACTGCAATTTCTGGGTCAAAGGGTATACACATTTTGATAGCCCTTTGGGCATAGCTCCAAATTGCTCTCCAAAATGGTTGGATCATTTCACAACTCCACCAACAATGCATTAGTTTTCCAATTTTCCCACATTATCTCCGACATTTAGCATTTTCCTGTTTTATCAGGTTGGCCAAACTGATAGGTGTGATGTGGGACCTCAGAGTTGTTTTGATTTGCATTTCTCTAATCAGTAGTGATTTAGAGCATTTTTTCATATGACTATAGATGGCTTTAATTTCTTCATCTGAGAACTGCCTGTTCATGCCCTTGACCATTTATCAATTGGGGAATCACTTGTATTCTTATAAATTTGACTTAATTCTCTATATATTTTAGAAATGAGGCCCTTATCAGAGACACTGGTTGTAAAAATTCTTTCCCAGTTCTCTGCTTCTTTCTTAACCTTGGTTGCATTGGCTTTGTTTGTGCAAAAACTTTTCAATTTAATGTAATCAAAATTATCTATTTTGCATTTCATAATGTTCTCTGTCTCCTGTTTAGTGATGAATTCTTCTATTCTCAATAAATCTGAAAGGTAAATCATTCCTTGCTCTCCCAGTTTGCTTACAGTATTAGCCTTTATATCTAAATCATGAACCCATTTTGACTTTATTGTGGTATATGGTGTGAGATTTTGACCTTTGACTAGTTTCTGTCATACGCTTTTCCAGTTTTCCAAGCAGTTTTTGTCAAAGAGAGAGTTCTTATCCCAGAAGCTGGGGTCTTTGGGTTTATTAACTAATAAATTACTATAGTCATTGACTACTATGTCTTACATGCTTAACCTATTCCATTGATCTATTTCTTAGCCAGCACCAACCAGTTTTGATGATTGTTGCTTTATAATACAATTTAAGATCTGGAATGGCTAGGCCACCTTCCCCTGCAGTTCTTTTCATTAGTTCCCTTGATATTCTGGACCTTTTGTTCTTCCAAATGAATTTGTTATTATTTTTTCTAACTTTATAAAATAATTTTTTGGTAGTTTGATTGATATGGCACTGAATAAGTAAATTAGCTTAGGTAGAATTGTCATTTTTATTATATTAGTTCGGCCTACCCATGAGCAATTGATATTTTTCCAAATATTTAGATCTGACTTTGTTTGTGTGAAAAGAGTTTTGTAATTGTGTTCATATAGTTCCTGGGCTTATTTCGGGAGGTAAACTCCTAAAAATTTTATAATGTCTATGGTAAGTTTAAATGGAATTTCTCTTTCTATCTCTTGCTGTTCAGCTTTGCTGGTAATATATAGAAATGCCAATGATTTATATGGGTTTATTTTATTGCCTGCAACTTTGCTAAATTTGCTTATTATTTCAAGTAGTTTTTTTTTTTACTGGATTCTCTAGGATTCTCTAAGTATATCATCATATCATCCTCAAAGAGTGATAGTTTTGTTTCCTCTTTGCCTATTCTAATAACTTCAATTTCTTTTTCTTCTCTTATTGCTAAAGCTAATGTTTCCAGTACAATATTGAACAACAGTAGAAATAATGAATATCCTTGTTTCACCCCTGATCTTATTGGAAATGTTTCTAGCTTGTCCCCATACCATATGATGCTTGCTGAAGGTTTTAGGTAGATGCTATTTATTATTTTAAGGAAGACTCCATTTATTCCTATGCTCTCTAGAGTTTTTAATAGGAATGTGTGTTGTGTTCTGTCAAAAGCTTTTTCTGCCACTATTGAGATGATCATGTGGTGTTGATATGCTCAATTATGCTGTTAGCTTTCCTAATATTGAACCAGCCCTGCATTCCTGGTATAAATCCTACCTGGTCATAGTATATTATTCTTGTGATAAGTTGCTGTAATCTAATGCTAATATTTTATTTAAATTTTTTGCATCTATATTCATTAGGAAAATCGGTCTATAATTTTGTTTCTCTGTTTTGACTCTTCCCGGTTTAGGTATCAGCACCATATTTGTATCATAAAAAGAATTTGGTAAGACTCCTTCTTCACCTATTTTCCCAAGTAGTCTATATAGTTTTGGAATTAATTGTCTTTAAATGTTCGATAGAATTCACTTGAGGGACAGCTAGGTGGCACAGTAGATAGAGCACTGGCCCTGAAGTCAAGAGGACCTGAGTTCAAATCCGACCTCTGATAGAACTTGACACTTACTAGCTGTGTGACCCTGGGTAAGTCACTTAACCCCAACTGCCTAAAAAGAAAGGGTAGAAAAAAAAAGAATTCACTTGAAAATCTTCCGGCCCTGGAGATTTTTTCCTAGGGAGTTTATCAATGGCTTGTTCAATTTCTTTTTCTGAGATGCAGTTATTTAAGTATTTTACTTTCTCTTCTGTTAATCTGGGCAATTTATATTTTTGTAAATATGTATACATTTCACTAACATTGTCAAATGTATTGGCATACAGTTGGGCAAAATAGTTCCTAATTATTGTTTTAATTTTTTTTTCCTTGGTGGTGGATTCACCCTTTTCATTCTTAATATTGGTAATTTGGATTTTTCTTTCTTTTTTTAATTAAATTAACCAAAGTTTTATCTATTTTATTTTTTTCATAAAACCAACTCTTAGTTTTATTTATTAGTTCAATAGTTTTCTTAATTTCAATTTTATTAATTTTTCCTTTGGTTTTCAATATTTCTAATTTGGTGTTTAATTGAGGATTTTTAATATTTTCTAGTTTTTTTTAGTTGTATGCCTAATTCATCTATCTCCTCTTTTTCTATTTTATTCATGTAAGCATTTAGAGATATAAAACTTCCCCTAAGAACTGCTTTCACTGCATCCCATAAGTTTTGGTGTGTTGTCTCATTATTGTCATCCTCTCGAATGAAGTTATTGATTGTTTCTATGATTTGTTCTTTGACCCACTCAGTTTTTAGGATTAGATTATTTAGTTTCCAAATATGTTTTAGTCTATCTTTCCATGGCCCTTTATTACATATAATTTTTATTGCATCATGATCCAAAAAGGATGCATTTAATATTTCTGCCTTTCTGCATTGGATTGTGAGGTTTTTATGCCCTAGTACATGGTCAATTTTTGTGTATGTGCCATGTACCACTGAGAAAAATGTATATTCCTTTCTATCCCCATTTACTTTTCTCCAGAGGTCTCTCATACCTAACTTTTCTAATGTTCTATTCACCTCCTTAACTTCTTTCTTGTTTATTTTGTTGTTAAGAATTATTTAGTTCAGAGAGGAGGAGATTGAGGTCCCCCACTAGTACAGTATTGCTGTCTATTTCTTCCTGTAACTCCCTGAACTTCTCCACTAAGAATTTGGATGCTATACCATGTGATGCCTATATGTTTAGTAATATTACTTCATTGTCTATGGTGCCTTTTAGCAGGATATAGTTTCCTTCCTTACCTCTTTCGATAAATCTATTTTTGTTTTTGCTTTGTCTGAGATCAGGATTGCTACCTCTGCTTTTTTTTTTTACTTCAGCTGTAGCATAATATATCCTGCTCCAGTCTTTTACCTTTACTCTGTGTGTCACTCCTCCCTTCTATTAGCCCTTTCTCTTTTCTTCCCCTTTACCCTTACTGCTTCTTCCCTCCCTTCTGTGCTCCCTCCCTTTTCTTTCCCCTTTCCCTCCTGTAGGGCAAGTTAGATTTCTATACCTAACAGATTATGTTATTTCCTTCTTGAGCCAAATCTTATGAGAGTAAGGTTGAAACAATGCTCACCTCCCTCTCTTCTTTCCCTCTGCTGTAATTGGTTTTTGTGTCTTTTCCTGTAATGTAATTTACCTTTGTCTGACTCCTCCTTTCCTTTTCTCTCAATACATTTTCTTAGATCCCATTAACCCACTTACTTGGATCCATTTAATCCACTTGATTAGATTTTTTTTGTCATTACATCAGTCTACTTATATCTGCCCACTTTATGTATACCCCTTTAATATGATATAATAACAATACAGTTCTCAAGAGTTACAAGTGTCATCTTCCCTTGTAGGGATGTAAACAGTTTGCTCTTATTAAAGATATATTGTATTTTTCTGTCCCATTTACCTTTTTATGTCACTCTTGATTCTTGTATTTGAAGATCAAATTTTCTGTTGAATTCTGGTCTTTTTATCAGGAAGGTTTGGAAGTCCCATATTTTGTTTGAATATCCATCTCCTCCCCTGAAAAATCATGCTCATTTTCACTGGGTAGTTGATCCTTGGTTGTAATCCAAGCTCCTTTGCTTTATGGAATATCATGTTCCACACCCTATAGACTTTTAATGTTGGAGCTGCAAAGTCCTGTGTAATCCTGACTGTGGTTTCATGATGTTTAAATTGTTTCTTTCTGGCTGCTTGCAGTATTTTCTCTTTGACCGGGCAATTTTGGAATTTGGCTACCATATTCCTTGGTGTTTTCAATTTGGGATCTCTTTCAGGAGGTGATTGGTGGATTCTTTCTATGGCTATTTTACTCTTTGGTTCTAGGACCTCAGGGCAGTTTTCCTGTATATGAAAGATACTGTCCAGGCTCTTTTTTCATCGTGATTTTCAGGTAGACCAACAATTTTTAAATTGTCTCTCTTGGATCAATTTTCCAGGTCAGTTGTTTTGCCAATGAGGTATTTTACGTTTTCATCTATTTTTTTCTTTTTTTTTGTTTCTTTTTGACTGATTCTTGCTTTCTCAAAGAGTCATTTAGCTTCCATTTGCCCAATTATAATTTTTAACAATTTGTTTTCTTCTATTAGATTTTGTACCTCCTTCCTCATTTGGCCAATTGTATTTTTTAGGGATTTGTTTTTTTTGAGTATACTTTTTTTCCAGTTGGCCAATTGTATTTTTTAGGGACTTTTTGTCTTCAGTGTACTTTTTTCCACTTGGCCTATTGTATTTTTTAAGGACTCTTCTACCTCTCTCATTTGACTTTTAAAATCCTTCTTGAGCTCTTCTAAGAAGGCTTTTTGGGCTTCAGACCAGTTAATATTCGCTTTTGAGGTTCCAGATGTGGGGTTTGTTGACAATGTTGTCCTCTTCAGAATTTCTACCTTGATCTTCACCATTCTCATGATATGAATCTATGGTACTTTTTTTTTGCTTATTTCCTGGCCTTTAAAGATATTGAGCTCTCCTGCTGGGGAGCAGAGGGCATTGACCCAAGCTTCTTGTGTTGGGAGCCTAGGGTTTGATCATTGGCTTTGTGTGCTGGGGCCTCCGATGTTTGCAGTTGGAGACTGTAGGGTTCTGGCAGCTTACCTGTGTTGGGCTGGAATCAGCAAGGCTGGAACTCTAGGGCAACTCTAGGTTGTCTGCTTTTCCTTTCTTTTCGCTTTCTTCAGCTCCTTTCAGATGGATGTTGCTAAGTGTTTATCCACTTGGGGCCCTGTGAGGTGCTGCTTCCCTTATTTTTGCTGAGGCACTGGGAGACCCATTTGCTATAGAAAAGGAAAAAAGGATCTACATGTACAAAAATATTTATAGCAGCCCTTCTCATGGTGGCAAAATATTGGAAATTGAGGGGATGTCCATCAGTTGGGGGAATGGCTAAACAAACTGCAGTTTATGAATATAATGGAATACTATTGTGCTATAAGAAATAATGAACATGCAGATTTCAGAAAAAAAAAAACTTGGAAAGATATGGGAACTGATGCAAAGTGAAATGAGCAGAACCAGGACATCATTGTACACAGTATCTGCAATATTCTGTGATTATCAACTACGAATGACTCAGCTCTTCTCAGCAATACAATGATACAAGACTTATGTCTTGTATAAGACTCAAAAAGGAAAATGTTATTCACATCCAGAAAAAGAACTGATGTAACACTTCTGCTTCTGGGTTTCTTTGGGATCTAGACCTGGATCAAAGAGTATGTACACTTTGGTTGCCCTTTGGACATAGTTGCAAATTACTCTCCAGAGAGGTTGTTTTTGCTCATCTTGTTTTGATCTTTTTCCTTTCTTTTAAATTTAAGCTCTGCTCTTAGGGTGGAAGGGACACTATCTCAGGTTTCTTGTGCCAGGGACTGCAGGTCCTGACCACTTACATGGTGCTGCACTGATGTTGCTCTGAGGCACACAAGAGACCTTAGGGTCTGGTGCTGTGCTTAGGGGGTCAGGTGGGGGTGGCTGGCACTGCTGGAGGCCATAGGGAACTGACAGTCTACCTGGTGCTGAGCCAGGGTCCTAGTTCTGGTATCTGGCATGTGCTGAGGCCAATGGGGTGCTTCTGCATTTCCCTGAGTCCACACTGAAGAATGTGGTGGGATCTGGTCCTGATGGCTACCTGTTTGCTTAGGCATCTATGGGGCTGGCATCTACCTGTTTGCCCGGGGCTATGCTGAAGCACATGCATGTATATTTTATATATATATATATATATATATATATATATATATATATATATATATATATAATGTATACACACACACACACATATATATATACACATACATATATATGTATGTAGATTTGTGTAATATCTATATATCACATATAATATATGTAAACTGTTGAGGTGTTAAAGTTTAGCATTTGCACTAAGACATTGGGGACATCCTGGATAATAAAAACATGTCCATTTTATCTTGAGTGAGCCACTCTATCAGTTGCTTAGTCAAAAACTCTTCCTATTCATAGATCCAAAGGACAATTTATTTCTTGTCTCCCTAATTTGTTTATGATGTGCCCTTTTAATATCTAGCTTGTGTCTATTTGGAGATTATTTTGGTGCACAACAGAGGTATTAAACATGTAGTTTGTGGGCTGCATGTGATCTACAATGTTCCAGAGTGTGGTCTGAACCACATTAAAATGTAATTGGAAAATATTTTTTAAATAAATAAAAATATAACAAAACACAGAAAATATTAACAGGTGATTTTCAAAGTTAATATGTGCCCTCAGGAATCCTTATTACAGTTTAATGGCCTCCATTTCTATTTAAGTCTAACACCACTGGTGTATGGTATGAGGTTCCCCACCCCTGGCTCTAGACTTAATTTCTACCAGACTGTTGTCCACATTTCCCAACATTTTTTTCCCCTAAATAGTGAATCCTTCCCTCACTAATTGGGGTCTTTGGGTTTATCAGACACTGTGCTACTGTATTTATTTTCTTCTGTATGTGGTTTCTCTAATCTTTTTCACTCACTGACCTCTTTCTCTTTTTTTAAAAGTCGGTACCAAATCATTTTAAATGACTACTCTCTTGGCTATACACTTTGATATCTCTTATGGATAGATCCCCTTCCTTTCCACTTCTTTTTTCATTATTACTCTTGAAATTCTTGTTCCTCCATGTGATTTTCACTGTTATTTTTTCTAGCACCATATAATATTATTTGGGGAGTTTGCTTAGTATAACATCAAATAAGCAAATTAATTTAGATATTGTTATCAATTTTATCATATTGACTCAAACTACCAATGAAAAATTAAAGTTTCTCCAATATTTAGGTCTGTATTTGCTCCATAAGGCAATGATGAGTCAAAATTAAAGAAGTGGATTTGAGTTCAATATGATGGGGCAAGAGAGCATGGAAGGTACCTCAAATGAATTGTGTGTATATACATTCTCCTCTAATAGAACATAATCTCCTTGAGGGTAGGGATTATTGTTTCATTTTTGTCTTTCCATTTTTAGATGGAATGAATGTCAGCACATAATAATAGGTGCTTTTATTCTTCCAGATAAATTTAAAAAAAATTCTAGCTCTATAAAATATTTCTTTGGTAATTTAATTGGCATGACACTGAATAAATAAATTACCTTAGGTATATTTGTCATTCTTATCATATTGGTTTGACCTATCCAAGTTAGTTAATATTTTTTTAAATGTTTAGCTCTGTCTTTACTCGTGTGAAAAGTGTTTTGTAAATGTGTTCATATAATCCCTAAGTTCCTGTCTTGGTAGGTAGACTCCCAAGTATTTTATATTGTCTGCAGTTGTTTTAAATGGAATTTCTCTTCCTATCTCTTGCTGCTGCGTTTTGTTGGTAACATATAGAAATCTTGCTAATTTATGTGGGTTTACTTTATATCCTGCAACCTTGCTAAAGTTGTTGTTTTAACTAGTATTTTTTAAAATTGATTCTCCAGGGTTCTCTAAGTATAACATCATATCATCTACAAGGAGACATAATTTTGTTTCCTTGTTGCCTATTTTTATTCCTTTAATTTCTTGTCTTACTGCTATAGCTAACATTTCTAGTACAATATTGAATAACAGTGGTGACAATGGACATCCTTGTTCACCCCTGATCTTATTGAGAAGACTTCAAATTTATGCCCATTACAGATAATGCTTGCTCTTGGTTTTAGATAAATACTGCTTATCATTTTATGAAAGGCTCCATTTATTTCCATGCTTTCTAGTTTTTTTTAATAGAAATAGTTGTTGTGTTTTATCAAAGGCTTTTTTTTCATCTATTGACATAATCATGATTTTTTGTTTTTTTGTTATTAATATAATCAATCATGTTTATGTTTTTTCTAATATTGAATCAACCTTGAATTCCTGGTGTAAATCCCTCCTGGTAATAGTGTATGATCTACATGATGTATTGTTATAATATAATTTCTAATATTTCATTTAAATTTGTGAATTGATATTCATTAGGATATTTGCTTATAGTTTTCTTTCCCTGTTTTTGCTCTCTCTGTCTTAGGTGTCAAAACCATATTTGTATCATAAAAGGAATTTGGTAGAACTCCTTTGCCTAGAATTCATCTTTAAATCTATCTGGTCTCAGGGTTTTTTTCTTAGGGAGTTCATTTGTGACTTGTTTAATTTCTTTTTTTAAAGATACAGTTTTTTTAAGTTTTCTATTTCCTCTCCTGTTAATCTGGGCAGTTTATATTTTTGTTAATTTTCATCCATTTCTTAGGGATCATTAGTTTTACTGACATACATTTGGGCAAAATAACTCCTAACAATTGCTTTAATTCATATTGCTTGGTGATACATTTAACCTTTTTGTTTTTGATATTAATAATTTGATTTTGTTATTTATTTTTCAAATTACCCAATAATTTATGTATTTTATTGTTTTTCATAAAGTTTTATTTATTAGATCACTTTTTTCCTTTCAATTTTATTAATCTCTCCTTTGATTTAAGGATTTTCAATTTGGTGTTTAATGGGTATTTTCAATTTGTTCTTTTTCTAGTTTTTTTAAATTGGCATGACCAATTCATTGATATGCTCTTTCTCTCTTTCATTGATGTAAACCTTTAGAGAAATAAATTTCCCTCTAAGTACTACTTTGCCTGCATCTAACAAATTTTTGATATATTATCTCATTGTCATTTTCTTTAAGAATATTATTGATTGTTTCTATGATTTGTTCTTTTATGTACTGATTCTTTAAATTAGATTATTTAGTTTTTAATTAATTTTTAATCTATGGTCTCATGGCACTTTATTACATGAAATTTTTATTGCATTGTGGTCTGAAAAATGTGCATTTAATATTTCTACTTTTTCATACATGGTTGTGGGATTTTTATGCCCTAATACAAGGTCAATTTTTGGGAGATTGCTACATACAGCTAAGGAAAAGTATAATCCTTTCTATTCCCATTCAGTTTTCTCCAGAGATCTATCATATCAAATTTTCTAAAATTCTATTCATCACCTTGACTTCTTTCTTATTTATTTTATTATTAGATTTATCTAGCTCTGAGGAGAAAGTTGAAGTCCCTTACCAGAATAGTTTTACTGTCTTTTTCTGTCTGTAATTCATTTAACTTTTCCTGTAAGAATTTGGATGTTATACCACTTGATGTATATATGTTTAGTATTTATATTACTTCATTGCTTATGGTACCTTTCAGCAAGATACAGTTTCCCTGCTTGTCTCTTTGAATTAGGTCCATTTTTTGTTTTGTTTTGTTTTGTGTTGCTTTGTCTGAGATTATGCCCTTTTTTATTTCAACTGAAGCATAATCAATTCTGCTCCAACCCCTTATTTTAACTCTATGTGTCTCTCTATTTCAAGTATGTTTCTTATAAACAGCATATTGTTGGATTCTGGTTTCTAATCCATTCTGCTATATGCTTCCATTTTATGGGTGAGTTCATCCCATTCACATTCACAATTATAGTTATTAACTGCACATTTCCCTCCATTTGATTTTGTTATGTTTATCCATCTCTTTCTCTCTTTTTATCCTGTCCCTCCTCTAAAGTCTATTTTGCTTCTGAACTCTATATTCTTTTCTCTTCCCTCCTTTTTATCCCCCCTTCCATTTCCCTTGTCTTCTTCCCCTCCTCTTCCCTGTTGGGTAAGGTAGATTTCTAATTCACAGACACATATATATTATGTGTGTCCTTTATATTACATATATGTGTATATACATACATACATATATGTATATATGTGCATATGTGTGTATACACTTTGAACAAACACAGATGTGAATTTTCAAGGTTCAAGGTTTGCCTATCACCTTCCCACACATCCACACATTCCCTCCCCCCATTATATAAGATCTTCTTTGGATACTTCTTTTATGTGAGATAATTTTCCCTATTCTTCCTTTCCCTTCCTTCTTTTCCCAGGGTATCCCTCTTTCTCAGCTACCTATTTTTTTCATCATCCCAATATAACCAACTCACTCCCACACCCTCTATTTATGTAGAATCCTTCTAACCAACCTAATAATGATAAAAGTTTTTTCTTTAGAAATTATATGTATCATCTTCCCATATAGAAAGAAAAAAATAGTTTAACTTTATTGAGTCCCTTATGATTTCTCTTTCATGTTTGCCTTTTTATACTTCTCTTGTATCTTGTATTTGAAAGTCAGATTTTCTATTCAACTCTGGTACTTTTATCAGGATTGCTTGAAAATTCTCTATTTCATTAAACATTTAGTTTTTTCCTTGAAGGATTATACTCAATTTTGGGGGGATAGGTACTTCTTAGTTGTAATTTCAGTTTCTTTGCCTTCTGGAATATTATATTATAAGCCCTCCTCTCCTTTAATGTGGTAGCTGCTAAATCTTGCGTGATCCTGATGTGGTTCCACAATATTTGAATTGCTTATTTCTGTTTTTTTAAAGCACTTCTCTTTGACCTAAGAGCTCAGGAATTGAGCTTTAATATTCCTGGGAGTTTTTATTGTGGGATTTCTTTTAGGTAGTGATCAATATATTCTTTCAATTTCTAATTTAACCTGTGGTTCTATAGTATTGGTGCAGTTTTCCTTGATAATTTCTTGAAATATGATGTCTAGGCTCTTTCTTTGATGGTACCTTTAAAATAATACAATAATTCCTGTTATCTCTCCTTGATATATTTTTTTCTGG
The DNA here is from genome assembly GCF_900497805.2 of Vombatus ursinus. Classification (NCBI taxonomy): domain Eukaryota; kingdom Metazoa; phylum Chordata; class Mammalia; order Diprotodontia; family Vombatidae; genus Vombatus; species Vombatus ursinus. The sequence continues at coordinate 97,703,772 of NW_020954590.1, forward strand.
TCAGTTATTTTGCTGATGGAATATTTCAAATTCTCTTCTATTTTTTAAAAATCATTTTTAATTTATTTTCAATTCAGGGAACATAATACAATACAATAGAAAAGATGATAGCACATGAAATTGTAAATCTACCATGTACAACTTGCTATTCCCTCCAAATATAAAACAAAGTTTTCATGTAAATTTCTTTTTCCCTCTTTTTTGTTCTTCCTTCCCCCTGCCCTAGAGATGGTTGCCATTAGATACAAATAGATGTGTAACACATACACATATGTAAAATTATTCTCTACATACTTCTATTTATCAGTTCTTTCTCTGGATGCAGATAACAGCTTTCTTTATACGTCCCTTACTTTTTATTTGAATATTTATAATATTCTAAATGACCTAGTCACTCAGTTGTTCTTAAAACCATATTATTACTATATACAATGTTCTCTTGGCTCTGTTCACTTCACTCTTCCTCATTTCATGCAAGTCTTTCCATGTTTTTCTTTCTTTTTCTTTTTTTTGGAAGTCAACAAGCATTTATTAAGTAACTACAGTGCAAAGTACTGACTGTAAAAAGTGCTAGTTTATACTAAGCACATCCATTCTGAGATAATCATGGATATTTTAAAGAATTGAAGTGAAGTATTATGAAATTTACTTTAAACAGTACTAATTCCAATTAAGCTGGCATTTATAACTGACCTATTCCAATGTCCACTGTCTACATTGAATGGTAAGCCTTAATGGGATAGTGTAATGTGTGAAGAGCAAAATGTCTAGGGTATAGCACATTAAGGGAGAAGGGGGCTGTGCTCAAGCATGCACCATAAAGGGGCTTCTTCCAAATCCATGGTATGGAGGATCCAGTCTCAAAAGTGGTTAATTGGTTCTCAACACAAACTGTCTCTTCATTACTTTGCCTAGTACCAAACTTGCTATTAACTTATTGCTAATAAGTTGCAATTGTCACTATCTATTGGAGGAATATGAAATATGTCCATTATAACAGAGCTGCAGTGATTTTCCCATGAATATATTTACCTCCAGATTAAGGAATTTATGCCCCCATCACAGCTTCCTTCTCCTGACAAAGCAAATGCTTGTCATTTTGGACTATTTTCCCCAATAGTTGTAAACCTAATTAGAAGAGAGAAAATACAGACTCTCTTTTCTACCCAAAAGCCAGAAAGACTCTTGTATTATATGCTCCCAGGCATAAAGGGAGGAATCAGACTGTGAATACTAGCTAAAAAGACTTTAAAAGAAAAGCCTTTACAAGCACAAATATTAAAACCTTTGAAAGTTCAGCAAATCTTCCAAAAATTCAAGCATTTCCTTATGAAAAACTTATTTGAACTTTCCCCATCTCTCTGACATTTACATTTCATAATGAATCATATAAGAGCAAGGTCACTAAGAAGATTCTGCCATGATTTCTGCAAATCAAGTTGGTGGGGGGGAGAGGCCCAGGTTTTCCTCTCCTCAAGTGCTGCACCCTCATTTACTAATTGGGGAACAGAGTTCTTTATAACTCAGTAATAGTAAAATATCTGCAGAAACTGAGGGTGCGGAATGGGGCAAGAGGAAGAGAGAGGAAAGAGCTAGAAAGGAAGGGTGAGCACTTGTGTTAGTGTTCTAGCACTTTAAATTTCAGAGGCAGAAAACAGAGACCAAGTTTGGTACTAGACAAAGTAATGAAGAAACAGTTTGTATCAGAACAAATTAATCACTTTTGAGTCTGCATTCTCCATACCATGTTTTTCTAAGATCAATGAGCTCATCATTTCTTAAGGCACACTAGTATTTCATCCCAACCACATCCACAACTTTCATTCTTTTGAATTTGTTTTATTGTTTCTTGATTTTTTGTAGAGTCACCACTTTCACTTGCTCAATTCAAATTTTTAAGGAATTATTTTCTTTAGTGAGCTTTCACACTTATTTTTCTATCTGGCCAGTTTTCCTTTTTAAGAATTTATTTTCATTAGTGAAATTTTGTACTCCTTTCACCATTTGTCTAATTCTGCTTTTTAAATTGTTATTTTCTTCAGTAATATTTGTGCTTTTTTTTTTTTACCAAGCTGTTGTCTTTCCATAATTTTCTTGCCTCACTATCATTCTTTTCCCCATTTTTTATTCTCCCACTCTTATTTGATTTTTAAAATAATTTTAAATGACTTCCAGGATTTCTTGTTAGGCTTGTATCCAATTAATATTTTTCTTTGAGGCTTTGTTTGTACCTCTTTTGACATTGTTGTGCTTTTCTAAGTTTGTGTCTTTATCTTCCCTGTCACCCTAGTAGATTTTTATGGTCTGGTTATTTTGTTGTTGTTTGCTCATTTTTCCACCCTATTTCTTGACTGATCTTTATGTTAAAGTTGGGCACTATTCCCAGTTGGGGGTGGGGGTAGGGAGGAGGTGGGACATTGTCTCAAGCTTCAGGATTTTTCATTCTGCTGTTTTCAGAGTATTCCTGGAGGGGGGATTTCAAAACTTTTGGTGCTTTTATGGTGGTGTGATCTGGGGTGAGGTGTGATCCCTGTCCTCCTTCTCTTTATTCTGGTCTTTACCCATGAAGGTCCCTTATTCTCTTGGGATTGCAATCGATACTGCTCTTCAGGCCCCCTGTTCCCTTGGAACTGAAACCAATACTTTTCCTCAGGGTCTCTGATTACTTGGGACCAAAAGTGATACTGCTCCTTAGCATTCTTGACCAAAAGTGCTCATTTCCACCTTTTGAGCTATGACCCAGAAGTGAGTATAGGCAACAGAGTTGCCAAACAGTGTCTGGTCCTATATCCAGTGCTAGCACAGGGGTCCCCTGTAATATCTTTCTAATCAGTTGCCAGGTTCCCTTATCATCACTAGCTTGAGAGATCCCAAAGCTACTTTTGCTTTTGCTACTCCTATCTTGTCCCACAAACAATGTTATATCCACTTGGACGTTAGGTCAGCCTCCACCACTGTGTCACAGATCATCTCTCTTTCTGACCTCCTAAATGCCTTGAGCTTGAATAATGTTTCACTCTGACCTTCTGTTAGCTCTGCCATTCCAGATTTCAATTTGAGGAATTCTTTTAAATTTGGAGGAGGATGTTGAAAGAAGTCAGCTGAGTTTTTCTCTGCAACCCCATCATGGCTCTACCTCCAGAAGTCTAAATGTACATATTTTAAACATAATTGAACATATATTAAAACAAAGATGGCTTAAAATGAAAATCCTGTGGAATTTGTATAGAAAACTCAAGTTTGAATATAACCTCAGACATTTTCTGGTAGAGTGACTATAGACAAGTCACTTAATGTCTCTGAGACTGTTTCCTCATCTGTAAAATGAGGATAATAACATCTATGTGAAGAAAATGCTTTGCAAACTTTAAAGCAACATGTGAATACATTATTGCTATTAATTAACTTCCATTAGGCCATAAAGGCAGTTAGGTGGAGCAGTGTATAGAACACTGGGCCTAGAGTCAGGAAGGCCTGAGTTTAAATGCAACCTCAGACATTTACTAGTTATATGATGCTAGGCAAATGACTTTACCCTGTTTGCCTCAGTTCCTCATCTGTAAAATGAGCTAGAGAAGGAAATGGCAAACCACTCTTTGCTAAAACTCCAAATGGGGTCACAAAGAATTGTACATGACTGAAACAATGGAACAAGGACAAGAAGGCCATTGAGATAAAAGAAAAATTCTTCAATATAAGTTCAACATTTATCAAACACTTACTATGAATAGGGCACCATTAATTCATCTTATTTTAATTTAGAAAAGAATGCCACATTTACAAGTCGCAGTTTAGTACATTTTTCCATGTTTTCATTTGTCATCAAAATCATGATATAATGTCTCAGTGTATAAACTTATACTGTGGGCCAAAATGAGTAAGCTCACTTGTGAGAGAAAGAAGATGCAAGATTTTCAACCTAAAGATGTATCTGAATCTTTTCTATCTACCTGTAAAATAAAGAAGAATTTCCATTAAAAAACTGATAGAAAGGGGAGAGAGAGGAAAAGAGGGAGAGAGAATTAAAAATCAGGGTATCCTATCAAACTCATTGGTGATATGGCCAAAATGGCCTTGCTCAATGAAAAAAAATACTAAATGTGTGAAGAAGAGAAATCCCAGAAGGTAAGCCTATTCAATATTGGACAAATGATTTAACTGAATTCCTAGTGGAATGGATCAGCTGTTTTGGCAGTCTATCTTCCCTGTGTTAGAGTCATTCCTAATTCTATGCTGTTGTTGTGAATCATGTTGGACAAAACTCAGAATATGGCACTAGGCACTTGAAATGAGTGACCACACCAAGGTAAGAACAGCCAAGAAATTGGAGTGGTTGAGCTCAATGTTTTTTGAAACCAAAGATTATGAGTTCTACTCTCATGCCAAATACATTAAGCTAACTGGTCACCATGGTGTCTGCATATTTAAATGTCCATGGATTATTCTCTGATGACATCTCTCCTGTGTTTATGATCCCTCTGCATGAAAAATGTCACTTAGTTTGACTTTGTATCAGATTGATTTTTATCTAATATTCAAATTTTCCATGCATAACATTCACACTCAGTCCTTCATTTTCAATTTTTCTTTCAAGATCTTATCCAAGAATTGATTTTTAAGGAAAATGCACGAAGTATTTACTGAAACACTAAGTTCTATTAATATAACTTTTTTTTCATAAGTCTGAGAAGCAGCCATAGCTTTGTGGATAGAGAACTGTCCTGGAACTAAGATCTGGGTTCAAGTACTATCCCTGATCCAAGCCGGTTATAAGATGTTAGGAAACTCACTTAACTTCCCAGATGTACAGGTAATTCTCTAAAACTGTAAATTAAAAGTTTCAGCCTGTATTGGCAGAAAGTTTCCTCATCTAGGAATTCCCTATTTTGGTAAAATCATAAGTCTAATCCCCACAATGACTAGATAATGACTAGACATTTTCTCCAAAATCTACTAACTCTTAAAAATTGCCCCAAAGAAGAATTGTGCACCAGAGTTACAGCAATTATAACTGCACGAGAAAACAAAACAAACAAAAAACACTCTGACAAGGTAATAATTAACATTTGAGAATTTCAAACCTTAAGACACTCACTGAGTTCCACTCTCACAACAGTTTCCATGCTCAGAAGGATGCACAATGGTATCAGAAGGAAACTTGTGGTCAGATATTTTGAGAAC
>NW_020954590.1:97708962-97730612 GCF_900497805.2 Vombatus ursinus
GCCTGGCTGTACTAGGCCCGTATGAAAGGGAATTAGAATTCAATTGGGGCCAGTCCTGTCCCTTCATTATCTACATGGGGTAGGGACTTCAGCTGGTGAAAGGTAAAATCATCATTTTGGAAGAATACTGAGAGAGCTTTGAGGTGCCATCTGGGGACAGGGGGCAAGGGGGGGATAAAAAAAGTGATTGTTAAGGGGGGAAAACCTAAATAGTGAATGACATTTATTTCATTAACAACAATAGCAGCAGCAGAAGCATCAGCAACAAAAAAAACCAGAAGAAATTAAAGAAATAAGGGAAATGACAATGGAGGATCAGACCTGAAATATTTTATACTAAATTTTGCAACCATTACTACAGGTGAATCAATGTATTTTGTGGGATTAAATAGCAAAGTGTGGGGTGCATAAAAGGGGAGGTGAGATTTTGAGGATTGAGGGGCATATGCTATATCCTCAAATCCATGAGTACACAATGAAAGGAAGATGCAGGCTTTTAGCAAGGAAAGGTCAAAGGAGAATGGAAGAAGTGGCAAAGAGATGGATAGAAATTGGAAAACAAAAGGAGAGATATGATCCAGAAGGGGAAAGAGTCCCACTGAAGAACTCTAACATGTCAGTACTTTGTAATAGGAGAAGATGGTCTTAAAATGGATCTGATTTACAGAGATTTAGCAAACACTTTTGTTCCTTTGAGAAGGTTATGCCTCCCCAGACAATATCCTGTCTGAGGAGACTGGAAACCTGAGCTCCTTAGGGCAACCAATTTCCAGTAGGATGGGAATATGTGGAACCAGAGAGGAAATTGCATAGCAAATACCAAAGAGGATCATGATTTGTAACAAATGAAAATTTCTATCATGGGGTGCAAAGGGAAAAAGGAGTGAAGGGAAAAATTAAATAAAAACAGAACAGAAGTTAAAGAGAAAATAAGTATACAGGTCATGAATTGATTAATAAAAGTTAGAAGGAAAAAAGAACAAGACACAAAAAATCCTTTTTATTAAATATGCAGAAAAATTTAATAATAGTAGATGGAGGGAAGGAGAGGATGAAAGATTTTAATTAAGCCCTTTGGGGGGGGGAAGTTGGGGGAAGAAGGATAAAGAAGAAAAGAATTAAATAACAAAGTAAAAGGAAGAAAGATTGAAGCCAACAAGGTCTATCTGAACATGCTGCTTTTTCGGTAGGTGGCACCATTAGTGAAAAAGGCAACACAAAAAGCCTTAAGACCCAAGTCGTTATAGGTAGAGCCCCATTGGGTTAGTAGAAGAAGAGAGGTATTATCAGGCCTGAAACTGGAACCTCAGAATCACAATCTGAACATAAATGCTATTTGCAATGCTATCCACTGGCAGTGTTCATGGTATTGTGGATTTTCCTGAACAATGTTGTCCGATGTTGGTGTCTGCTGCACTGGCAAGCATCATTAGCTTGTATTAGCCTGAATCTATGATCATCTACATCTGTAATCTGTATTTCCTCAAATTTGTCTAAGCACTCTGGATCTTAGATTTTCTTAAGGTTGGTAGCCATATATATGTGTGTGTGTGTGTGTGTATCTGTGTGTTATGTACATATATACATACTTACACATATTTATATGCAAATATACCTATATACACACATACACACGCATATATGTGTGTCCATAAATATACATATATATCCCATATGAGGAGGCTACATATCTATCTATCTATCTATCTATCTATGTATATATATATATATAAAACCTCCTTGTATGGGATACTTTCTGATTTTGCCACTTTGCCACTGTGGCTTCGGCTGGTATGGCCAATATCATTTATGTAACTGTAGGCACCCGTCCTGTCAAGAAATTGAATCTTTTTTGGGCCTCTGCCTCTTAAACTGTAGCAGGAAGAAAGAGAGAATTCAGGTAGCTCTGGGAAACGATGGTGAATGTATATCTAACCCCTTCTCAAAGAACAATGGACTGCTCTGACTAGTCAGGAATAGAGAAAAAGACAAATTTCACTAGTTGGCACACCCATGTCTGTGTGGTAATGAGGTAGAAGAGGTGAAACAGGTAAAGCCATTCAGATGAAGCTCTGCCAGATGATCTGTGCCTTATTTTATTTCTTGACCCTATTACCTCTTGTACCAAACACAAAACTCTTTGCTTGGTTTTTAAAATCTTTCATGGGCTAGCTCTGTCCTACACCTCCTTGTACTTTATAATCCAGTGACCCTGACTTTTTTTGTTTTTTCCTCCCAACTCTTAAGTGTTTTTCAGTGACTATTTTCTATACCCTGAATTCTTTTCCTATCTTTTCCTCCTGGATCTCCTGTGCTTCCTTCAAGTCCTTTCTTCTTGAAGAAACCTTTTTCAGACCTCCTTAATTTTTTTTTTGAGGCAATTCTGGTTCAGTGACTTGCCCAGGGTCACACAGCTAGTAAGTGTCTGAGGCTAGATTTGAATTCAGCTCCTCTTGTCTCCATGGCTGGTTGCTCTATCCATTGTGCCACCTAGCTGCAGAACTCCTTAATCTTGAATGAATGAATGAATGAATGAATGAATGAATGAAGCATTTATTAAGAACTTAGTATGAGTAAAACACTGCAATAATGATTTTAGTGCCTTCCCTTTGAGATGACAGTTAATATGTTCTGCATATATTTTGTTTGTAAGTAGCTGTTTGGAGGTTGTCTTCTCCATTAGACTGAGCTCCCTGAGAACAGGGACTATTTTTACTTTTCCTTGTATCTCCAGAGCTTATAATTATTCCAGTATGACTCTTTGTGACCCCATTTAGGGTTTTCTTGGCAAAGATACTGGTTTACTATTTCCTTCTCCAGCTCATTTTAAAGATGAGGAAACTAAGGCAAACAAGGTTAAGGGACTTGCCCAGGGTCACACAGCTAGGAAGTGTTTGAGACCTGATCTGACCTCAGAAAGATGATTCTTCCTGACTCTACCCCAGCACTCTATCCACTGTACCACCTAGCTGCCCTAGGCACCCAATTGTCTTTTAATAAGTTCTTGTTGACTGACTGTGGAATGACTGCATGCCTGTGGGCTAGCAAAATGAAGTTGTGCTAGACACATCTCTTAAAGGTACAAACATCTGCTGACCCATATTATAATTGAATTGACCTTAAATGGCTTTAAGAGATATAAATGCATACTTATGTTCTACTGCAGTTTAGTCATTGGAGACATATAAACATACCCTCACACTTCCCAAAATTATTCTCATGATTATTTCAGTAAAGTAGTTGCACTTACTTCTCACTTCTTTAAGAGTCCTAGGATTGAGGGCTTTCCTTGGCCAAGACACATTAAGAGCAGTGCCCTGACTGCCTGTTCTTAATACAGAACATCTACCATTTTTTCCCATCCATAAAACTCAGCAGGAGAGCTTTTAAAAACTAAATTAAATGGGCACAGGTACAGTATTTCCCCATGAAGTGCCTCTTTGTTTCATTTCCCTTTTTCTAAACTTCACTATGAGCCTCTCTTTTCATATGATGCAGAACCAACATTTACTGGACATGAGTTGAAGTTTTGCTATTGTTCAAGGACAGGGCAGATGCTCTTATTTTTCATATCTATCTACCTATTGACCCACCTATATTTATTTCTAAGTGAGGTCCTCTGGTGGTGCTATAGGGAACTGCTACTTTGAAGGGAAACATTTCCATGATATCCACCATGGCAGTCCCACGTGTCAGCTGCTGTTATTGTTATTGTTCAGTATCCAACTCTTTGTGAACTTGTGGACCAAAGCACACCAATATTGTCTATAGGCTTTTCTTGGCAAAGATACTGGAATGGTTTGCTATTTCCTTCTCCAGTGGATTAAGACAAACAGAGGTTAAGTAACCTGCCCAGGGTCACACAGCTAGTAAGAGGCCGAATTTGAACTCAGGTCTTCCTGACTCTAGGCCCAGCACTCCATCCACTGAGTCACTTGTAGCATAGTACAAAGCATAAAATTTCAGGAGCATCAATGAGATCTATTGTTGGAAAATCTTAACTTTTTCCACCTAACTATCCCTGAAACACTGAAAGATACTATCACTTATATTTTAAAAAGGTGCAACTTAAAAACAAAACAAAAGGAAAAAAAAACAGGAAAGATATATCAGAAGAGGAGGTAGAATATATGCCCACTTTCCCTAGAGGTTACTTAAAGTCTTAAAATATACTTGAGACACTTTCCAAATTGATTTTGAAATGGAAACAATTATTTCTTGCTCCTTAGGGGCTGTTTGCTTTATTTACACAGAAGGCCTTAAATCTAAAGCTGGAAGGCTCCTCAGAGATCATCTGGCCCATCCCCTTTGTCACAGGTGCATCTCTAAAGCCAGCACCCTCTTATTTCAGGTGATGTTGGGACAAAACGAGGCACTCACAATGCACTGACCAGTTAACAAAGGAGGAAGTTTATTTTACTTTAAAACAACAAGGATATACAACAAGGATACAGTGGCACTTAGCTTCTCTACATGCAGTCTCCCTCCTCTCCATCTGGAAAATGCATCTGTTCTGTATGTGATCAGAGTATGGCAGCTCATGTGGTATCAAGTATCCATCAAGTCCAAGAGGCCCCAACCCCATGACGCAGAGAACTTTTATACATCTAGTACAGGAAGCTGCATCAGGGAAGATGGGGTCAATCAGATTGTGTTCAGGGTAAAAACTGTGTCAGGGAAGTCCAGGAAACTGCGTTAGGAAATTGCTGATCCTATTACGCCTTATGTTACAGATGAGGAAACTAAATCCCAGAGATCACATGTGAACAATTTAATTAAATTTATATATATATTTTAAATGTAAGCTTAAAAATAACAATGTGGGCATGATGAAAGAGTCTTTGAAGGAAGAGAAGGTGATATATTGGAGTATAAGCTAAATCATCTGCCAATTCAAAAATATAAATTGGATAGGTTTTATAAACAAGCCACAAATGTGACTATGAAGTGATTTTAGTTAAGTTTCAATGGGAAACAATAAACATTAAATCTCAGACTCATACTTACTAGCTTTTTTAGGACTCAGTGTCCTACATTGCTACATGAGAGGGTATTGTAATCTAATGCTATGGCAGGAGAATGCCAAATAAAGCCTTTGAGAATGGGCCTGGAAGTAAAGTGCGTGTCTTTTATCTGAGAACTATATTAGGAAATTTAGTGAATTTCATCATCAAAAGTTGGACAAGAAGTAATGAAATTTTTCAACCACAGAAACTCTTCTGTAAAAAGTCTTTTCTTTCCCCAACCAACATATTTTATTAGTAGCTTACTTCTGAGTTTCCCTTCCATATCTTGTACATACATAGTTGTTTACATTTGTCTTGCCCCCTTAGAATGTGAGTTCCTTGAAGTTAGTAATGTGTTTGACATTCTTTGCATGCATAGCACAGAGCCTGGTGTATAATAAGTTCTTAATAAATACTTATTGACTGATTGGCTAACTATCTATTACCTCCCTGAAGTGTCCTCTGTCCACATGCCTCTTCCCAAAAACACCTAGGACCAAATAAGAGAATCTCTTACCCAGGTACACAATATTATGTTCATCATTGTCTTCACCCAATCCAGTCTCTCTCTGTTCCCTAGGCAGTGCACAACATAGGGATGTCCCTCTCCCACTCAACTTGGATGGGAGCTACGCTACAGGAGTCTACAACTAATGGACAAATGAGCTTGACTTCCATACCAGGCAAAATTAGTAAATAACTAGAAAAGAAAGCAGTGATAGTAAAAAGACACCCATTGATTTAGTTGTGCTCTGGAATCTTGGACCAAAGAAAAACATATTGTATCCTTTGGTCAGGAGTTCAGTACTTTAGCATCATGAATGTTGCTGTTGGTTCTGGGATGCCTGAACTTGTAGTCTGATTGTAACATCTATGTTGTATCCAATAACTAGGCTCTTACCTTCTCTTATTGACAAAGCCCCTATATTGGGTCTACTTCTGGTGATCAGGATTCTCGTCTTCAACTCTTGCATCTGAGAAACCATGTTGGTTCCTACTTCAGTACTTCAGTTCTCCTGGACTGTGACTCCTGGACTGGACTAGAGTCCTGTGTCCCTAGTTACCCAGGGACTATAAACCTATTCTGAAGCCCAGTCCCCGTGGGTGGATCCCTACTATCTGTGAAACCTCCATTCCATTGATTACCTATCTGCTAGGGGTTCACCTTATTGACTACTCCTAGTCCTTCCTGACACCATTTGCCCATCTAATCGGATCTACTTCAATTATCAGATACTAGGCTCTCCAACAATTGCCTGTATCACCCTTATAAGTATGTCTAGTTCTGCTATCTCATTTGACTTAATTAGTCACAATCTGACCTATCACCTCTTTATGACAGGTATTAATTCTAACTTGTGAGTCACTTGAACTGTTCTATCTAGTAGTCTGGCTCACTTCTTTGTCCCTTAAAATATAAGGGACTAGGGTAACAATAATAATAGTTATAAGTATAACATAGCAACTAAATTATATATGTATGCATGTGTGTGTGTGTGTGTGTGTGTATTTAAAGCATTTAAAGTTTAAAAATTCACTAAAACATTTGGGATACTGTATTAATAATAATTTCTGATGTTTATGTAGTAGTTTACAATTTACAAAATATTTTATATATGTTACCTTATTTGAGCTGTGAGTACTACAGGAATTATCACTCTCTCTTTTATAGATGAGATTCCAAGAGGTTAAATGATTCTCCCGTGTTCAAACAGCTAATGAGTCAGAAGCAGTAACCTAACTACAATCTTCATGATTTTGAGTGCAGTACTTTATTTAGCATATCATGCTACCTATCCATATATATTGTAACATATTAGGAGAGGATAGGATGCAAAGCAATCTAATGCAATACAATAATATCTAAGAACTAGAAAAAATCACAGGGATCATAGGATTTGAAATCTAGAAATTACCTTGATATGAAGATGGGTAAGCTGAGGCATAGAAAAGTGAAATGAGTTGTAAGAGGTTATATGACTATTTGTGGTAAGAGCTGTAGGTAGAGTATAGGTCCCTTGACTCTTCTGTGCTCTCTCCACTACATCATGGTGACCTCCTAGCCTACTCTGGCCCATTGGTGCATAGCTACCTGTGTCCTGGTACTAACAACCAAGACACCTTTCTGAGCACACATGATAAAATAGTCGTTTGAATTTGTCATGGATGAAATTTAACAAAAAGGTAAACCGAGGCACATTTCTTTGAGCAAGATGACATTTATTAACAGGGGCATGCTGCCTGTCAATAAACTGCCTCCATTTATGTCAAAGACTCCAAGCAAAAGGATAGTTTCCGTTTCATAGGTTTTGGGGAGTACAGAACAAAGAATAGAACAGGGTAGATGACATCATGGAATTGAGGACAACATGATTGGATACAGGGCTGAGACACAGGGAACAATATGATTGGTTGGGAGTTTGGTAATGGGGGCTAGCAATGACCCTCTCTTTCTCTCCTGAGAGTTCAGGTGCAAGATAGTGAGCCAGATTTTTTGGACAGCAAACAAGACATTTTTGAAGAATAGCTAGGTGGTATAAAGATATTAGACTCAACTTCCTTCTGTTCACACACATCCCCCAAAGTCAGCTAAAGTCCTTCAGGCAAGAATAGATCAGCGGTTAGCAGGAGAGCTGGACTTTTAAATTTAACCCATTATAGACCAGAGGAATCTTTTAACTAACTTCAGAGAAAAAGAACCATGATTTAAGCAGTTAAAGAACAAAAGCAATTAATTGTAAATGGATCAATAAGAAGATGACACAGGATCAATTCAATCTTCTTAAATTGTAGGCATAGAATCTAAAAAGAAAATAGCAGCTTCACATGTGCTAATTTTGTAAATCTAAATTTATAAAATAATGGCAAATGTTCTATCTTACTGATTTAGTCATAGATAAAGAAATAAACATAAAAGCACATGCAAACATAATAGGCAAAGTACATTTATAAGCTGTGGTTGAGATTCTTTTGTAATTGTCCTGGTATGGGGGAGAGGGATTTGGCATGGGGGAAGTATTTAACAGATGCTGTTAAATGATCTTAGGCATCCATCTCAATTCACCTAGTCTATTCTATGCCACCACTTGCTAAAGTCATACACCAAAGGCGAAATAACCAGAGGCTAAATCACTAGATAAAAAAAATGGCAGCTTTTCAGACCTTGAAACTGTGAGCTAAGGAGCTACCTAGGAAATAGCATCAAAAGTTTACAACTTTAAGGGACCTTGGAGGTCATTTAGTCCCAGATCCTTAATTTACTGAGGAGGAAATAGAGTTCCTAGAAGCAGTAACTTAAGAATGCATGACAGGTAGGAAGCAGTAGAGTTGGGATGTAAATGCTGGATTTTGACTCTAATTCCAATGTTTTGGCTATGCCAGAAGGTCAAATATCAGTGTGTAGCCTTGATTCATTACAATTTAACAAAGTTTTATTGTGCACAAATTTGAGGCACTCTGCTAAGGGCTAAACTTGTACATGCACACTTGACCTTACTTGAATTTGGTGAATATATGTTTGAAAGAGAAGAGGAAGAGGAGAAGGGAGTTGAGAGAGGCAAAGGGAGAGGAGGAGAGGAATTGTTGGGGTTTGGATGCTAAAATTTGCCCTAGGAGCTCTTGTGTTAAGTCTTATTACCCTAAAACCTGATTATGGTGATGTTCATATAGAATTACTGGAAAGCACGAACTTGAGCATTTCCCTCCCCTCCTTAAGATGCTTCAGGAACTCCTTATGGCATACAGGATAAAATAGAAAATATGTCACTTAAAACCCTTAACAATATGGCTTCAAAATATCTTTCTAAATAGATTTCAAATCACAATCCCTCTCCTACTCTATTTTCCAGCCAAACTATTACACTTGCAGTTTTCTGTGTAGGGGATGTTATCCCTTGTGGAGGCCTTCACACAGGCTACCCATACTTGAAAATCTCTCCCTCTTTGTTTTCTCCTCTTGAAATACTTAGCTGCCTGAAAGGGCACTACCTCTGATAGGAGACCTTTATTGATTTTCCAGTACTTATCCATCCCAAAAAGTATTTTGAATTTTTTTGTTGTTATCAGTGCACATGCTGTCTGTCATGATAGAAGGTAATCTCTTTGAATTCAAGGCCTGTTTTGTTTTGGACTTTGTAGCCACAATGTCTAGCATGGTGCATAGAAAATAGTAAATACTTAATATATGCTTGTTGAATGGAAAGGAAAATGTTTTGCAAATAAATAATCATTTCAGGAAGAAGTAACTAAGAAAATTTAGTAGTCATCTTAAAATCAATATCCACTTTCTGGCCTTCCCTGAAGCTTTGCTTTTCCTTAGGTTAATTGAAGGTGGGGTGCTGGATAGAGTAAACCCAACTAGAGAAGTTGGATCATGTCATAGAATCATAGTGTAGATCTGGAAGAGACCTTAGAAGTAATCAAGACCAGCTCACACAGATCAGGGCCACACAGTTATTAAGTGTCTAAGATGGGGTTTGAACCCAGGTCTTTCTGATTCCAAGTTTTGTATTCTATTTACTATGCCATGGAGCCTCACAGTATGACTTTGCTGTTCATTGAATTCAAAAGAGAAAGGGAACTGAAAACCTGGCTTGAAGTTATTTGGGATGAAATATTTTAAAATAAAGATTCTTTAACCCTCCCCCCCCCTTTACTCAGAGAATCAACTATTTCATTCACGTATAGTCTTTGAAAGCCCAGAGAGGCAAGCAGGTGACAGGAGGCAAACCGGCCAATGGAAAGATTAAAAAAGATGGTGGTAAGAGTTTTGATGTCATTAATGAGGTGCCCTAACCTCTTTCAGTTCAATAGTGCTGAAATGACAGAGCATATACCCATTTTATTTTCTTTTGTAAAATTCTGGTTTCAAATCATGGATCTGCGATAATCATTGGCCTGAAAGAATCAGCATAACTTCATGTTTCTTTCCCACCCCCTTTGGTAAATAAAAAGTGATTCTTTCCCATTGCCTTGATGTATTTTCTGTCACTATTTTTAATGCTTGTTTGTGATTTCCTTATCATTCCCACTGCTACTAGCTTAGTTTAGGTCTTAAGAGGCAACATGTTTCACTGAAAGTATCACTGGATTTAAAGTCAGAGTGCTTCAGGTTAAGTCTTGCCTCTCATGCTTATTACTTTCATGATCTTAGTTAAGATATTTAATAGCTCTGGGCCTCAGTTTCCTCATCTGTAAAAAGGAGAAGTTAGACTAGATGGTCTCCAAATTTTTTTTCAGCTCTAAATATGTTATTTTATTGCCCTGTTGCAATAACCTGCAAAATCACAATTTCTGGTCTATCTTACTTCCAGTCCCTCCTAACATTAATCCTTCCAAGATACTGCTCTGCTCACATCACTCAGTTACAATAATTTCCAATTGCCTACCGAGTAAAATTTAAACTCTTTAGCCTAGAATCCAAGGCCTATTATAAATTTTCTATTTTTACAAATCTTGTTGTGTACTACTACTCTCTCTCTCTTTTTTTTTTTTGCTTCTTGGTGAGGCAATTGGGGTTAAGTGACTTGCCCAGGGTCACACAACTAGCAAGTGTTAAGTGTCTGAGGCTGGATTTGAACTCAGGTCCTCCTGACTCCAAGGTCAGAGCTCTATTCACCACACCACCTAGCTGCCCCTACTACTCTCTTTCATTATATTAATAATGATGATGATGAAGCAAATTGACAAATATATAAGCACTTTAAAGTTTGGAAAAATCTTTTACATCTGAACAAGTAATATAAAATTGAAAATATTACATAAATTATACATATTTGTACATGTACATGTGTGTATACATACATAAACGCAATCTCTTTTGGACTTCACAGAAACCCCCAAATAAAAAGAAGGCAGCACTATTAAGGGGAATTAGTAAAGACTTCTTGAAGAAAGTAAAATTTTGCCTAGTAGTTGAAGGAAGCCAAGGAACAGTGAAGGGAGAGGTGAGGAGAGGATTCCTGGCATGGAGAAAGACAATGAAAATGCTCAAGAGATGTAGTGTCTTGTGCAAGGAACAGAGAGGAAGACAGTGACACTGGATCAGAGAGTATATCTGAGTGAGGTATAAGAAGACTGAAAAGGTAGGAAGGAGCCAGATTATTAGAAGCTTTAAAAGCCAAACAGATGATTTCATTCCCAGAAAACATGATCCTGAAGGTAATAGAAAACCATTGGAGTTTATTCAACTGGGAAATAACATGCGCAGACTGGTGCTTTCAGAAGATTAATTTGACACTTGAGTGGAGGATGGACTGAAGTAGAGAGAGACTCGAGGCAAGGAAACCAAGCAGTAGGCTATTGCAATAGTCAGCATGAGGTGATGAGGGTCTGCACCTATTGGTGGCAGTAACAGAGGAAAGAGGAATCATATAACATGACTGGCTATGGGGGAGGAGAAAGGTAAGAGAAAATAAGGAGTCTAGGATGACATATGTGTTTTGAATCTGGGTGGTAGGAACAATGGTGATGCATTCAAGGATTGGGAGAAAAGATAATGAATTCAAATTTTGACATATTGAGTTCAAGATGTCTATCAGATATCTAGTTTGAGATGTCCAATAGGCAGTTGGATATGTAAGAAAGAACCTAGGACCAGATAAGTAGATGTGAACAGATTTTTTATAGATAGGATAAATGAATTCATGGGAGCTGATGAGATCACTTAGTGAAATAATATAGAGGATGCTTAGAAAAGCCAGTAAAGGAGAATAAAGAATGGTCAGACAGGTGGGAAGAGAACCAGAAGAGTGGGGTCACAAAAACCTAGAGAGAAGAGTCCATCAGGGAAAAGAAGGTGATTGACAGTGTCAAAGAAAGTTCAAATGTCAAGAAGGATGAGGCTTGAGAAAAGGCTATTAGTAATTAAGAGATCATTGATACCTTTGCACAGAGCATTTTAGTTGAATGATGAGGCCAGAAACCAGACTCCAGAGAGTTAAGGAAAAAGAGAGAAAGAGAAAGAGAGAGAGAGAGAGAGAGAGAGAGAGAGAGAGAGAGAGAGAGAGAGAGAAGAAAATGGAGGCACTAATTATTGGCAGCTTTTTTTAAGGACAGAGGAGATATGAAGTCCCATCTTTTGCAAAAAGCCTTTCTAAGTCTTCCTTAATCTTAGTGTTTTCTGTCTGAGACCAATTTATCCTGTATATTTAGATCTTGTTTGGCCATAGCTGTTTATAACTTGTTTCCCCAATAGTTCCTTGAGATCAAGGGCTTTTTTGTTTTGTTCTGTTTTATTCTGGTTTGTATTCCTAATGCTTAGTACAGTGCCTGACACTAAGTAGGTACTTAAAAAATGCAATTTTTCTCACTGATTGACTGACTTACTGATGTGGGCATTGTAGGTAGTAGAGAAGCAGCTAGTAGACAAGGAGAGACTAAGATTAGTGAGAGAGTAGGGATGATAAAGGGAGCAGTCTATTGGAGAAGACAAGATGGAATGGATTGGTATCTCTTGTGTGTATAGAAAGATTTACCTTAGCAAGAAAGTAAGACACCTCTTTAGATGAGACAAGGTTGAAGGCAGATAGTGGCAAAGACCACTTTAGTGATGTGAGATGAGAAGAGGAGAAGAGTAAGCACTTAGCAATGGCCTCAGTTTTTTTTCATTGATGTGTAAGTCAAGGTTCTCAGTTGAGAGAGTGGAAGGAGGAATGCCATTGGAGACTTGAGAAAGCATGATACATTTTGTAAAAGGTGTTGTTGTGAGTGGGACAGTCAATTAATTAAGGAGGAATAAAGGCATTGCCTTGACACATTGAAGGCTCAGTTGAGGTTATGTAAACATCAACTTTTAGTGACTTCAATCAGCATGGTTTCATGAGTTTCTCCAATAAGTTTGGCAAGTATAATTACAGATGGGACAACTAAAACTAAAATGGGGTTCTATACATTTCAGTCAAAATGGATTATTTTTCATTCCCTGAACATGTTCCACATTCTCCTTTTTCTATAACTATGCTCAGTCTGTTTCCTAAAAGTGTCATTCACTTGCCTATTCTTCAAACTATGATAATTCCACTAATCTTTCAGGGCCTAGCCCAAATGTTATACTATTCTTGAAGGTTTCCCTATCTCATCTAGAAGTAATGTTTTCCCAAGAATTTTAATGGCATCTTCTCTATAACTCTCATGAACAGAATATATTATGATGTTTTTATTTTGCTTCTCTAAGTTTGGCTCTCATAGTTCATAGCCATGTAAAGGCATGGCTTCTTGAAAGTTGTACCACTGATGTACATATATATTCTGGCAGATTGTGACAACCTGGAAAGTCTCCCAGGATAGATGAGTGAGTAACTGAGTGTGAGGACCAATCGAGACATGTTTTATAAAGGTAAAACCAGACATTTTATACAAAATGATGTTGTTTTGGCCATAGGAACTCACAATTAGTGAGGCAAAGGAAGACCACACCAATGAAACAAAGGAATTATTGAATATTGGAGTATAGGTTATATATGGCTTATCACCTCTACAAACAATGAGCTCCATGAGGGCAACAGCTGTGTCCTATTAATTTTTCAGTCTTCGTTAAGTACTTAATACAATGCTTTGAACTTTGTTACACATGTAATAAATGTTTGTTCAATTAAAGTTGAATTGGATAAGCCTCTTACTTTTGCAAAACTATATGTAGAATAGTGGCAACATTCAGTATGCAGTAAGACTGATGTCAACAAAAATATTGCCTTCCATGGCACATTTTGTTGTCAGAAAGTTCATTTTCAAAGG
The DNA here is from genome assembly GCF_900497805.2 of Vombatus ursinus. Classification (NCBI taxonomy): domain Eukaryota; kingdom Metazoa; phylum Chordata; class Mammalia; order Diprotodontia; family Vombatidae; genus Vombatus; species Vombatus ursinus. Next base: position 97,722,702 of record NW_020954590.1, read on the forward strand.
TAAGAATAATATAGAATGCACAGAGGAGTTTTCTATAACATGGATTTACTTTCAACCCTGTCTTATTTGGTGCCAAGCTGACCTTAAAATAAGCTTTGTTCTCAGAAGATTCATTAATATATGAGTTACTACCATACTGTAAAGTTGTAGTATTAGTAGATGCCAACACTGTAATGAACTTCTCTAATCCAACCAAGATGTTTACTTTCTAAGCCTCTAAAAATTGTATTGGCTACTTTCAACTCAATTGAAAAACATGATTCATAGAATCACAAAATCTCAAAGTTAGAAAGACATAAGGGCCATCTGGTCCAAACTCAGACCTTTTAAGTGCCTACTAAACATTCCAAACATATTCAGTAATCATTGGATGGTATTTAGTGAGTCAGAGTCCAGTATTGCCAAGAGTTGCATTCAACTTTTGAGGTGTTCCAGTTCTTAGCATATTTTTCCTTTACATCAAATCTTTGTCTCTGTAACTCCTTCCAGTGGCTCTTACTTCTGTCTTCTAGGGTTAACTAACACATACATAATCCTTTTTCTACATGACAGCTGGGAAAGCATTTGAAGGCAGTTAGCATTTCTCTTCCTTTGTCCACACCCATACCGCCACTAAGCCCCCTATCTTCTCTTCCTTAGGCTAAACATTTTGTGTTCCTTCAGCCATTGCTCATATGGCATGATCTTAAGGCCTCTCACCACCCTGGTTACAGTCTTTTCGACAATCTCTACCTTATCGATGTTTTTTCTAAAATACGGTGCCCAAGTTCAAAAATAATATTCTATAGTGATGTGATAAAAGAGTACAGCAGGACTGTCACTTGCCTAGTCTAGAACATTTTGCCTTTCTTAAAGCCATCTAAAATCATATCATTTTTTTCCAGATTAGTTGATATTTAGCCATTCATCACTCTTTTAATATTTGTGTATTTTATTTTTTGATCCCTAACTATACAATCATCTCTTAAATTTCATCTTTTATATTTGTCTCAAATGTTCTAGTCATTCAAGATTTTTTGGATCCTGCCTCCATAATCCAATATTTATCTATCACTTTCAGCTTTATATGATCTGCAGATTTTATGAACATGCCATTTATGATAAAAATGGTAAGCAGCACAGGATTTAGGACAGATTTTCAGGGCACTCCATAGAGAACTCCTTTTAAGTTGATGTCAATTCTTTATTTTTTTTCCCACTGTTAAATTGTTTTGTAAGTTGTGTTAAAGTTTGGTAACCTGAAAAGCTTTTAACTTGAAACCCTGTTCTTTGTTTAAGATAATGGAGAGTCTGGAGGAGTTATGATGCACAGGATTTTTAAAAATAAACCATCATATAGACTGACAGGAAAAGTAAGGACACAAGCTAGTTTTATTTTGTATTCTCTATTCAAACTGACCTAGGAGGCAAGTTTAATCATAAAGAAGTGGAGGAAACATAAATGGAAATATTTGGGACCACCAAAAGATCTAATAATTTGGAAACCTATTGTAATGACCACTTCCAGAGAGTGTTCACAGAACACAAATATACATCTGGAGGCACTGAAGATATGTATAGATTTTGGGTCATTGTTTTTTAATGACAAAGAGAATGATGGAGGAGATCTGCCTCATGGGGAAGGGGTCAAAAGACAGAGAATGGAGGAGATGAATAAGAAATGAAGAGGTAAGGACTGTAGCTTACCTCTATGTGTGTTTATTTATATGCTTTCATCAACTTAGTACTGTTATATTCAGTTTGATGGAAAACCTAACTGTACAGATATGTGCTCCCTCTGCAGAGATATGCATTGACAAACTTAGATCAATCTAGAGATAGCATGGATAATTATATCATAAGCAAATCTTAGGAAAACTGAGACCTAATGTTCATCTTGTGTCTACAGGGATCACTAAGCCTTCAGGATGAATCTTTTCTTGCAAGGGGACTTGCTCATCAGTTTTCAAATAGTTAGCCAAACGTAAAGTCAGACAATAGGAAAATGAAAAGCATTTAATCAGTGCCTACTATGGGTTAGTCAGTATGGAGTGGGAAGTCTACCATGAAGGCTTGGTCTATGGACACTGTTGATTCAAAGAAATAATAATTGTTAAGACAAATGTAGCACTTTTAGATTTGCAAAGTCCTTTATGTATGTTATCTCATGTAGTTCTCTCAACAACACTGTGACCTAGATGTTATTATTATATAAAATAAAATTGAGATTCATTTTACAAATGAGGAAACAGAGGCTAAAAGAGTTTTGGGAAATAGAAAAGAAACTGAGGCAATATTTCAACTCAAATCTTCCTGACTCTGAGTCCAACATCTAGTTGCCTCAGAGGAAGAAATTACTTCCTTCTTAATTCTAGATGACATTATTCTCAAAACCTTTTCCCTGGGTGAATTTAACTACTTACTGCCCTATTTATCAAACCTTTTGGAATAGTTGATATTTTGGCAAGATATGCAAAGAATAATTTCTTACTTTGAAAGCAGAATGTCAATATTTATTCTTCATAGACCAGCTTAGATTCCTTGTCTGAGTGGCTACAACTACAAAGATACCCCAAATCATCAAGCATTTGGGGAATCTTGCTAAACTGCTTGGAGTAAGCAATGCCTAACATAAACATTGTTGTAGGCAATCATTTCTTAAGCAGTAAAATGAAAAGAAATACTTCAATAACAGTGCATTCGCCTACCCACATATTTCAGGTAGTAAGTTCAGCATGCAGCTTTTATATCCTTGAGCCTATAATCAAATATACTTTTGAATCTTCTTCAGATATTGATATTGGAATCTCCCCTCTTGTCAAAATTTTAAAAATCAACAATAATGAATTTTGTATTACAAGTACCATGTATTTGTTGAAGTACAATGTAAGAAAAATATATTTCTTTTTGTTGCTGTTCTTAAAAAAAAGAACCTAAAGTCCTTATTTAACTCTGATTAAATGTGACAGGACTAATTGGACTGACAATCTGGTAGAATTCAAGACACAAACTCCAACAGGCTTATAATATTGTTTTACAGTTGTATATCTCACATTCTTAAGGTTTGCATTTCCTGTTATTTTAGTGGTCCACAAGCACCTGTTCCAAGTTATAGCCCCAAATTATATTCTCTAAATGAAATAAAAGCTATTAAACTGCATCAAGGCACAAATCAGCTTTTACATATAAAATAAAATACAAGCAATTTTAAAGATAATTTTTGTATACAAGAACTTCTTTTAAAATGAATGATTATAGCAAGATTTGAAAAGTAAAGCAGACATTTATTCTTACAGAGGATTGTTATTAAAATTCTATCGAAATTAAAAAGTTCAAAGTCTTACTTGTTAAAAAATACTTGCACAGCTCTTAACAATCTCTGTAGCTTTTCTGAACATTTTAAATTTTAAATCTAAAGGTCATGAAAATAGTCACATATAATCTAAACCAAAGAGAAATTCTCAATTTCAACCTTATTACAGAGTCATCTCTCAGGATATTATAATGACATAGATAAGTACTTCACATTTTTCCATATTGATCTAACCTTCTTATGAGAGAGAAAACTTAATCTCTCTGCCCTCTATCATTTTACCTTAACTTCAAAGTAACTTCTAATCCCAAGTTTTCAAAATGAATTCTATTCTTGAAGTCTTCTATCCTTGACTCAAAGAGTCAGAGTTTACATAAATTAGTATTTTATCCAGTGCTCACTTTCATGTTGATTATATTTTATATTTCTTATATAGTCCAAAGTAAAAGAAACCCTTAGGGACATTTTACGAAGAAGAGTTTAAATCAACAACAGTAGAGAGAAAATTCTGAGAAAGGTAAAGGTCCTGGAGGAGTTTGTTACTATTTCTGCATGGGAAGTGGGGAGGTTGGAAGACTAGGTAAGCCAACAGGAGTGTCGCTTTGATCTTTGACTCAGCTCCAAGATTCTTTTTATCAGTGTCTGGTGTTGTTAAATGCCTTCACCTGTTTGCATAATCCCTCTCTTTTCATTTGTTTGGTATCATTTTGGAGTAGAGGAAAGTCAGTTAATAATAGGTCAGAAAACATTTATTAAACATCAACTGGTATGTTCCCATGTTAAGTCAAGCATACCTGCAGCCATAAGAAGGCTAGATAAAGGTCTAGATCCTGGCCTTGAAAATCAGAATTCTAAAATCCCAGTTCCAATTTGAGATTAGCACTGAGCTAAAAATTTAAGGGTCTAGAACAGGGGTGGGGAACCTGCCCCTTACAGCCACATGTGACCCTCTAGGTTCTTAAGTATGGCCCTTTGACTGAATCCAAACTTCACAGCACATATGCCCCTAGTCTAGAAGCTAGAAAGTCAAGATAGAGACTGGATAGTTCTTACTATGTCAGTGGTCCTATGCTACAGATTAAGGATTAAAAACAACAACAACAACAAAAACACTCCCTGCCCTCACATAGTTTACATTTTAATGGGAAATATAACAAATGAACTAAAGCACTTAAGATAAATACCGAATAAATGTAAGGCAAACTTGTCTAGTCATACTTGTTCTTGACAATATTATGGGTCACTTTTGTAGAAGCAATAATCACATGTAACAGTCTGCTTATATCCACCTTGTATATCTCCAGAGACTTTTTAGTTATTACATTTTTTTTGGTGAGGCAATTGAAGTTAAGTGATTTGCTCAGGGTCACACAGCTAGTAAGTGTCAAGCGTCTGAGGTCGGATTTGAATTCAGATCCTTCTGACTCCAAAGCCAAAGCTCTATCCATTGCTCCATCTAGCTGCCCCCAGTTATTGCATTTTTAATTCTTCTAACATCATGTTGCTCCATGATTTATGGCCAATAAAGCATCACAGAAATATTGATGTTAAGTAGATGGGGTTTTGCGCAGCAAACAGGTGGCATATTTGAAAATAAGACACAATTTTGAGAATATAATCTAACCAGATTTTATCCAAATATTCATCTCTAGGTTCAGTCCATTGTTTGTCTTCTGTACTTGTTCACAATACTTATATTAATGGATTTGTTACCATCAAAAAAGAATCCTTCTTTTGCTTGAATTTTAAATAGAAATTCCACTTACAATCCTTTTGAAGAGTATTTTTTTGTAGGTAGGACTTATTGTTCTGATGTCTCATGGTGACATGGAGGTGACACTTGTAACCCCTGTTCCAAAGTCCATTGGTGTTGGACTCTTTTCTTATTGGTGGAGATGAATGTCCTGCCCTGTGTGAGGGGTGGGGTAAAGTTGACATGGAGGTGGGAGAGCTCAAGCCTTCTTTAGTCTGCTTCAGGGTTCTTCAAGTTTCAAGTCTTCTTTAGGACTCTTCAAGTAGTGAGTCACTTTGGGTGCTTCTGGCTACAACTTTCAGAGAAGATGGGACAAGCCAAGCCCATTTCAGGTTGCTGAAGGAAAACACCCTAGGAATGTATAGGGGAGCTGACAGACTCCATTATGTCCCTATTCTTAGATAGCTGTAGTAAAGATTTTGTTTCCCATGGGTAAGATCCAGGACACACACTCTCTCTCTCTCTCTCTCTCTCTCTCTCTCTCTGTCTCCCTCTCTCTCCCAATGAGAGAGCTCCTCACTATATCACTATATGTGTTCATTGTGAACTGGTGTTAGGTAGGAAAAGGGGTCAAACCTTGGATATAGACCTTGGGCATCCCCTTGGCCCCAACAATAATGACAAAGTGATCAGAAGTTAGACTGAATCCAATAATTCCCCTAGACTAATAATATTTAAGGGAGCAGATAAATATAATTCTAGTCTGATGCCCTGTTGTCTCTCTGAGGAGAGCAGAACAGCCTCCTGTGCCAATTTCCTACTTCCCCTCCTAGTAGAAATGAATGTCTTTCTTAGAGTAGAGTAGGGTGAGGGGGTGAGAAGAGGCTGTTTTTCTAGATATATAGTATCTATATTATAGTATATAATATACTATAATATAATATATAATATACTATAATATAGTATATTTCTAACCAGAAATATTATATATCTTAAATTGCTTTTCTTCCCTAGCACTGGTATAATGCTTTAAATGATTTTTGTGTTTTTCCTTCTTTCAATTTGTGACATAAAATACTCTTAAAAGGAAAGAAGGAATATTCCTTTCCATTGAATTAAAAAAAAATTACCTCCTCACATATAATTTCCCTTGGCATTAACAGCCATCCCCTAGCTCCTTTGGTCAGTTGTTTTGCTCCAGCATTCATTGTACACTGTCAGAGGAAGCCAAGCCAAAGATGTGCCCACCAAACATTTCTGCACATCTTCACACGTTGAGTAAATTTTTGCTTACTGGAAACCTTGTCCAGTGGGTTGGAGCATTTACCTGGAAGTTGGGAATATGCAAGTGAAAGCTAAGGGAAAAGAAGCTAAAAAAAATTCAGATGGGGAGGGAGAGAAGTTCCCCTCCCTCACAAGATTTTTTTTTCCTTCTTAAAGAATTGGCCAGGGGCAGAGTCAAGATAGAAGGATTTTGAGAAGCAAATAAGGGAAGTAGAGGAAAAACTGAGAGTGATGCAAGAAAATCATGAAAAACAAGTCAACAGCTTGCTAAAGGAGATCCAAAAAAATACTGAAGAAAATAATACCTTAAAAGATAGCCTAACCCAAATGGCAAAAGAGGTCCAAAGAGCCAATGAGGAGAAGAATGCCCTGAAAAGCTAAATTGGCCAAATGGAAAAGGAAGTCCAAAAGCTTATTGAAGAAAATATTTCCTTAAAAATTAGAATGGAGCAATTGAAAGCTAGTGACTTTATGAGAAATCAAGACACTGTAAAACAAATCCAAAAGAATGAAAAAATAGAAAACGATGTGAAATATCTCAATAGAAAAACAACTGACCTGGAAAATAGATCCAGGAGAGAGAATTTAAAAATTAATGAACTATCTGAAAGCCATGATCTAAAAAAGAGCTCCACCACCCCATTGCTCCTCCTCGCCCCAGGACTGCCACCCAGAACTGTGACCCAGATCCAAGCACGGGCAAAGCAAGAGAATCCTACACCAGCAGAACAATCTATGTAATCCCCCTCTGATCAGCCACTTGATTCCCCCTCAGTCTGTTGGCCAGAAGCTCCAGAGGCAGCCACACTCAGAGACTGGGGCTGGGACTGTGCACTTCTCTCTTACCAGTAGTAGGCAGAGTAAAAACTGCCCTGATATTTTAGAACCAGAGGGCAAAATAGAAATTGAAAGAATCCACTGATCACCTCCTGAAAGAGATCCCCAAAGGAAAACTCCTAGGAATATTGCATCCAAATTCTAGAGTTCCCAGGTCAAGGAGAAAATATTGGAAGCAGCCAGAAAGAAACAATTCAAGTATTGTGGAAACACAATCAGCATAACACAAGCTTTAGCAGCTTCTACATTAAGGGACCACAGGGCATGAAATATAATATTCCAGAGTGCAAAAGAGATAGGATTACAACCAAGAATCACCTTCCCAGCAAAACTGAGTATAATCCTTCAGGGGAAAAAATGGTCATTCAGTGAGAAATAGGGGACTTTCAAGCATTCTTGATGGAAAGACCAGAGCTTGGACAACTAGATGGCACAGTGGATAGAGCACCAGCCCTGAAATCAGGAGGACCAGATCAAATCTGGCATCAGACCAAACACTTGACATTTACTATCTGTGTGACCCTGAGGAAGTCACTTAACCCCAATTTCCTTAAAAAAAAAAGATCAGAGCTGAAATTAAAATTTTTCTTTCAAATACAAGACTCAAGTGAAACATGAAGAGGTAAACAGGGAAAAGCAATCATAAGAGACTTATTACAGTTGAACTGTTTACAATGCTACATGGAAAGATGATATTTGTAACTCATGAAACCTTTGTTAGAATTAGAGTAGTTGGAGGGAAAAATTATATGTATGTTTAGATAGATAGATAGATAGATAGATAGATAGATAGATAGATAGATAG
>NW_020954590.1:97730622-97809285 GCF_900497805.2 Vombatus ursinus
TAGATAGATAGATAGATAGATAGATAGATAGATAGATAGATAGATAGATAGATAGATAGATAGATAGATGGTACAGGGTAAGTTGAAGTTGAAGGGGTGATATCTGGAGAATAAAATTAAGGAGTGAGAAAGTATTATACTCGGAGAAGGAGAAAATGAGAGGTAGAATCGGGTAAATTATCTCACATGAAATGGACATGGAAAGGCTTTTACAGTGGATGGGAAATGGGGAAAGGTGAGAGGGAATGAGTGAATCTTATTCTCATAGGATTTGGCTTAAGGAGGGAATAACCTACACACTCAATAGGGTATGGAAATCTATCTTACCCAACAGGAAAACAGGGGGCAAGCGGACAAGATAAAAGGGGGATGATAGAGGGGAGGGCAGGTTGGGGGAGGGGTTAATCCAAAGCAAACACTTCTGAGGAGGGACAGGGTCAAAAGAGAGAATAGGATAAATGTGGGGTGGGATAGGATGAAGGGAAATATTCTTAGTTTTTCACAACATGACTACTATGTAAGTGTTTTGCATGACTACACACGTATAACCTGTATCAAGTTGCTTGCCTTTTCAATGAAGATGCATGGGGAGGGAGGAAGGGAGAAAATTTGGAACCCAAAGTTTTAAAAACACATGTTAAAAAATTGCTTTCACAATTGGGAAATAAGAAATACAGGAAATGGGGAATAGAAATCTATCCTGCCCTACAGGAAAATAGAAAGGGAAGGGGATAAGAGAAGGGGAGGGAGAGACAGAATGGAAGGCAGATTAGAGGAAGGGGTATACAGAATGCATGCCATTTTGGGGTGGAGGGAGGGATGAGATGGGGAGAAAATTTGGAACTCAAAATCTTGTGGAAGTAAATGTTGAAAACTAAAAATAAATAAATTTAAACAATTTTTTAAAAAAAATACAGTGCAGTGTTCTGAGCAGACAAAGATGTTTCCCCCTTAGGAATGTGTCCTGTTAGACCTTGCATTATGCAATGTATGTGATCTGGCAAAGCTGTGTGTAGAATGAATTTTGGTAAATCAGGCATCTTTTAAAATCACTAGGGAGGCTCACTAGTTAAAAAGATCCTGGTTGTAAATCAATCTACAAAATGAATTACTTTTTCCCCCCCTGCACATTAAATAATAAACTTTCAAAAAACAAAAACAAAAACAAAAAAGAATTGGCCAAATAATAAGACAACCACAGTAATGATAAATGTTGAATTATGATTATTTTTAAAAGATGACTACTTCAGATAAGTTGCTTTTAAAATGTTAACTGTCTTTTACTTCATCAAAATTATTTTTAAGACCTATTCATGAGAAAAATTTGAATGGAAAAACATATCTGATTGTCACAGTGCCAGGAATCTGAGTCAGGTGTATTTCTTTTTCAAAAAGGAAATGCCATTTTGACAAGTGAAGGGAGAAACATATGATAAATTTTTTCCTGTGGATGGATGCTAGCAACAATATGCACTTTTCCCCCTGCAGAGATAAGAAATAAGATGTCAAAGCTTGATGTTACAAAGGAAAAGTGATGAAGAGGAGGGCATGAGATGAAGGGTTAATAGCCACCAAATGTTTCTGATACTAGGTCTGAGCAGGTGTTCCTATGGTATTAGGTCCAGTGCTAGAGGGGGTGGCCTAGAATGCCAGCTCCAAATAAGCAGGCAGGTGTGGCAATCAAATTGAAGTAGGTGTGGCCTTGGAAAAAATATTCAGAGAAGAAAATGAAACCAGATTGGAGTCATGGTAGAACTAGACCATAAGAGTCAAACGTTGGCTGAATGATGGGGAATATTTGTATATGAAGTTTAGCATAGCTGATCACAAGGGTACCAGCTGAATTGTGGTAAGGATGTTGCAGACCTTTGATTTAAGGTCTGGGGTATCACAACTGTATTTAATTATTTTTTTCATATTTAAAGAGTACTATGCTATATGTCTTCCAGATTTTAATATTTTATAGAGAATATGAAGTTTAATACTTGGGTTGTTTTCCTGTTATCCCTAACTTTTGTTGTATGATTGATTTGCTCCCTTTTCAGGTTTTATATATTTCAGTCATATCTTTTATATCACTTCTAACATGGATGCAGGGATGTGCTGGAGCCAGCTAGTAGCAGCTCTAGGGAGCTGAATGATAAATATTCAATGTGACCATTTACACCTCAAAATCAGCAAACATTACAAATCAGGGCTTCATTTGGTATTTTGTTGATTGCCTAGACTTAAGAAAATTATGAAGAAATTGTAAATTAAACTTAAAAATGGGTCATGCCTTTTTGGATATCTGGTTGTTAAATAGATACCTCATCTCTTGTTCTTAGAATCTCTGGCTTTTTTCAAAGATTAACTCCTACATGAGGATTTTACTGTACTAAAGCTTCCAGCAGCTAATATTCTCCCTCTCTTGAATTTGAATTTACTTTGCACATTTTCAATATCATTGTTCTGTTGTTTCAGTTCTATCTAAATCTTTATGACACCATTTAAAGTTTTCTTGGCAAAGATAATAGAGTGGTTTGCCATTTCCTTCTCCAGCTCATTTTGTAGATGAGGAACTGAGTCAGAACAGGACTAAGTGACTTGCCCAGGCTCACACAGCTGTTAAGTGTCTGAGGACAGATTTGAACTTAGGAAGATGAGTCTTCCTGACTTCAGACTGAGCACTCTATTTCTGTGCACTGCATTGCTGTATATAGATATAAATATATAGATATAGATATACACACATATGTATGTATAGACATGTGTATGTATATGTATATACATATATCTATATCTATATAGATAGATATAGATATATGGACAGATAGATCCTCCACATAGATTATAAGCTCCTCAAGAAAAGAGGATGTCCAGTTCCTGGGACTGTTTAGTGCCTAGCATAGTATCTGACACATAATAGGCACTTAACAAATGCTTATTGGTTGATTGTCAATATATTGAAGTCTACTGACACCAATCATGAGGTTCACCCCTCCCCTCATTGCTCTTTGAACTACCTGGACTATGATTTCTTTTTTCCTGAGATTATGTTCCACAATTTATGGCCATGGAACATCATTATGGAGAATATATCAAGGATAAGCAATTTTTGTGTGAATATCAATTAATATTATACCAATATTTAGTAACTATGACCTAGGTAGTTTCCTAAGGCTCAAAACTTAAGCAACTGACTGATGGTCACATAGTACATTTTAGGGACAGAATTTGAACCTATACCTTTGTAAATTCAAGTTCAGCACTCTATCCAATACCTCACATTGTATTTTTAGAATAACAAGGGATAGAGGAGTCCTAGGTGATGAAACTCATTGTATCAATACAGGTTGGCACCTTTTCTGCAATTAGTGATTTAAGATATTTGCCTAGAGCACCAAGAAGTTAATTAACTTGCCCCATAATACATAAATATAATATGTCAAAGGAGAGACTTGAATCCATGTTTTCCTGGTTTCAAGGCTAGTTCTTAATCAAATATACCATGCTTCCTCTCAGTATTATCCTGTAGAATGTTGGTGTTAAATAGGTGGCCTTTGTGGCACAAAGCAGCTGTGGATATTTAAAAGTGCTATTCAGTTTCTTCCATATGATATTGCTCGATATCTTTATTTAATTCAATTTAAGGCTTAATTCATCATTTATGGCAAAAGGCCACTTGTTTACCTAATTTCAAGTTACAATCCAGGTAATATGTATTGTTTCTTTAGCCATTTTATATTTCCTTGCAAGTCCTTCTTTATCCACAGGTACAAACTTTCACCTTCATTGATCTAATTCATCATCATGGGATGGAGGTAATGCTGAATTTAGGGCAACTCTGCTAAGGAAAGGTGTGCTTGTGCCTTTCTTATGTTTTTATTAAGCATAATCTTGATGGGGACAGAGCCAAGATGGAGGAGTAAAAGTCGGGACTCACCTTAACTCTCCCAAATATCCCTCCAAACAACATTAAAATAATACCTCAAAACAAATTCTGAAGTGGCAGAACCAACAAAGGGAAAAGGTTGAACAATATTCCAGCCCAAGACAACTTAGAGGGTTGACAGGAAAGGTCTGTCTCATTGGGGTGAAAGTGGAGCACAGTCCAGTATAGGCCTTGCCCTAGCAGACCAACAGTAGATCTTGGTGGCTACTGAATCAGCAGCTATAGCTTCTGGAGCTCTCAGCCCATAGATGGTAAGGGAGTCAGACAACTGATCAGAAGGAGATTACAAGAGATCCTTTCCTGGAACTGGGTGCAGGACTCTGTATCATTGCTCATACCTGCTTCCCAGTCACAGTTTCCAGAGGGGGAGGAGCACTAGCACTAGCACACTAGAGAAGTGGGCTGTAGTAGTGTGGGGTCACTCACAGACCCCAGCACAGGCCAGAAGAGCAGTGACCACACTTCTCCTTAGATCATACCATCTTGGAAGAATGTAAAACTTATAAGAATTAGCTCTGAAAAAAGCAGCATGAAAAACCTGAAGCTTGGGACAGTGCCTCCTCTATACCAGCAGCAGAGCCCAATTTTAACGTAAAGTTAAAAGTCAAGATTAAGCTGGAAAAACAAGCAAACAACAACCAAAAAAAAAAAAAAAAGAATCTGATCATAGAAAGCTATGATGACTAATGACTGGAAAGGTCAAAACACAAATTCAGAAAAAGAAAATAAAATCAAAACAATAAAATCCAAAGCCTCAAAGAAAAATATGAATTGGTGTCAGGCCCCAAAAGAATTACTGGAAGAGCTCAAAAAGGATTTTCAAAATCAAATAAAAGAGGTAGAGGAGAAAATGGGAAGAGAATCAAGAGTGATACAAGAAAATCATGAAAAACCAGAGTCAAAACCTTGGTAAAGGAGGCATAAAAATAATGAAGAAAATAACACCTTAAAAAGAAGAATAGAGCAAATGGTAAAAGAGCCACAAAAATCCACTGAAGAAAAGAATGCCTTAAAACATAAGAACTGACCAAGTGGAAAAGGAGGTACAATCTCAGTGAAGAAAATAATTCCTTAAAATTAGAATTGGGTGAGTGGAAGCTAATGACTTCATGAGACATGAAGAAATAATAATAAAAAAACAGTCAAAAGAATGGAAAAAATAGAAGAAAATATGAAATATTTCATTGGAAAAACAACTGACCTGGAGAATAGATTGAGGAGAGATAATTTAAAAATTATAGGACTGCCTGAAAGCCATGATAAAAAATAAGAACCTACATATTTCAAAAAAAAAATTATCAGAGAACACTGCCCCAATATCCTAGAACCAGAAGGTAAAATAGAAATAGAGAGAATCTACTAATCATCTTCTGAAAGAGATCCCAAAATGAAATCTCCCAGGAATTGTATAGCCAAATTCCAGAACTCCCAGGTCAAGAAGAAAATATTGCAAGCAGTCAGAAAGGAAAAAATATATATTATGGAGCCACAGTAGGATAACACAAGATTTAGCATCTTCTATATTAAAGAATTGGAGGGCTTGGGATATGATATTCCAGAGCCAGGATTAAAATCAAGAATCACCTAACCAGAAAAGCTGAGTATAATCCTTTAGGGGGAAAAATGGATATTCAATGAAAAAGAGGACTTTCAAGCATTCCTGATGAAAAGAACAGTGCTGAACAGAAAATAGGTAAAATTTTCAGGCATACAGTATATAAAAAGACAACTCATATGACCTCAGGAGAAGGACCTTTTATAGTCAACTGATAACCTGAAGAGTAGGAACACAGGGACAGAAAGAGGATATTTAATGGTATTGGGGAAAATGATCATAAGGAAGGCCAAGGGTAGTAATGTACTACATAATTAAGGACTCATCCTATCATGTGTCAATACTTCTGTCCCCTCTATTGCCTGCAGGCTCTCATAATTCTAAGAGTAAGTCATAGCAGAAAAAAAGGAACCAGGGAGCAAGATTTATAAGGCAATAACATAGAAATTGTTTAGAAGAGGGAACCCAAAATAAATACCTTAGAAGTTTTAACTCCATGAGGAATACAGAGATAGAATAAGTATAAGATCCATGAATCAAATGACAAAACTTTAGATTAGAGAGGAATAAAAGAATAATAGCAAAGAGAATGAGGGGAAGAAATCCTTTTTTTTTAAATTAAAAAAATGCATAAAATGATTTTTTAAAAAAAGTTAATAAACCAAGTAGAAGAGTAGAGAAATGGGGATTTTGCTTGACTACTTAACTGAAAGAAAAAAAAAATAGGGGAAGATTTAGATAACTAGATAAGTAGAAGAAAGAAAAGAAATTAATAGTTAAACAAAACTCCAAAGCCAGGGAAAAGAAGTTACAGACAAGGGGGTAGTCTGAAGGTGAGGAAAAGAATTGGGAAGGAATAGGATTATCTCAAAGTAGATTAAGCTAAAAAATGGCAAAGAACTATCTTTACAGAGGAAAAGAGGGGGAAATCTCAATTCAGAAAAAATAACAGTATTAGAGACAAATGAAGGAAAATATAAGTCTAACTCATAGCTTTTAATCTTTATGTATTAAACAATACAATAAAATGGAAAAAAGTGATAGATTAAGTAAGGAAATTGCTTATTGCTTATAAAAAATTTGCCTTAAAACATATACATACATAAAATACATGACTATAAGTACATATGAAAGTGAGGGGCTGGAAAAATTTATTATACATCTAATGAATTAAAAAAACAGGCATTACATACAATAATAGTATTAGACAAGGCAAAATAAATCACAGAATAAAAGTTGATAAACAAAGGAACTATGTTAAACTGAAAAGAACCATGGTTAAGAAACCAATACCAGTATTACACATGTTCCAGTGCAGTAACACCTGAACTCATAAAGGATAAATTAACTGAATTACAAGAAGATAAAAGCAGTAATATCTTAATAACAGGAGGACTTTAATTCCATTCTCTCAGATTTGGATAAATGTAATAGAAAGATAAAAAAGAAAATGTAGAATTGAACAAATTTCTGGAGAAATGAGAAAAAAAGACTTTTCACTCCTTCCAAAAGGAACTACTAGGAAACATACCTATCAATCAGCATCACATAGAACTTTTATGACAATCAACTATGCCTTAGGACGCAGTGATAATGCAAAGGTAAAAAGGCAGAAATTGTAAACACATCCTTTACACAACATAATAACAGTCAATAGCAAAAAGTTCAGGAAGCATAAAAAAAATAAATACAGACAAAATGGAGACTTGTCAGTGAACTCCCAAATAATAAGCAGGTCATCGAACAAGTCAGAGAAATAATTAATAATTATATGGAAGAAAATGATAATGATGAAACAGCATATGCACATTCCTTAGATGAAGCTAAAGCAGTACTTGGGGGAAAATGATGTACCTACAAATATGCATTAACAAATAGAAGAGGAGAGGGTTAGTGAACTTAATATGGATATTTTAAAAAAAAAATTGAAAGCCAACAAATACACAAACCTAAGTTAAACATAAAAGGGACAATATTAAAAAAAATAGAGGTGAAATAGACAAACTTTAAACAAAACACCCTATAGAAATGATAAATAAAACAAAAAGTCAGTTCTCTGAAGAAAAATTAAATGGATTGATGGATTTAGTCAATCTGATTAAAAATTATATTGCCTGTAATATGGTTTTCTTCTGTGTGTATCTAATCATATCCATTCAATTGTGAGCTTTTTGAGGACAGTTTGCCTCTTTCTGTATCCCCAAACACTTAGCATAGTGCCTCTCACATAGGACATGCTTAATAAATGATTGTTGACTGAATATTGATTGTTTTATCTCACACTATTTTTTTCTACAGCATCCTATTAAATGCCATTGTCACAGCCTAATATTGTATATTTTATACTGAAATGGCAGAATCACCTAGAAGTTGTGGAATTACAGCATTGTTGATTAGAATAGCTAACTCTAAAACATAATAGATCAGTTTCATTTTCACAAATTTGATTCAACTCAACTCAATTCAATAAGCATCTATTAAACACCTACTTGATTCTTTGCTAAGCATTGACTATATAAATGATATAGTCCCTGGCAAGCTTACATTCTACAGGGAATGAAAAAAATATGCACAAAGATAAGTAGATATGAATATATATTTGCAAAGCAAATATAGGTAATTTCTGGAGGTATGGAGAATAATAATTCCTGGAGTGGGGGGATCAGCATAGGAGGAAGCCTTACTTGTAGGGTACAAAGACACAGAGGTGAGAGAAACAAATAGGAAAAGTCGTCACATAACTGAAGTAGATCTTAAACTGTGATTATAATCTAGTAAGAGAACAAATAGTTTGTTTGGCTTCAATGTCTTATCATCATCACTGAAAACTGTATATCTGCTGCTAATTATAGGTATTTTTAAAGTTTGGAAAGTGTTTATTCTAAATTCACCCTCATAACCATCTCAGACATTATAAAACAAAATATATTCCAACATCAATTTTTTATCCTTCCAACATCTTAGCTGTATCTCATGCCAAGTTCTCAGAAACTTTACTTTGCCTTCAATAGCTTTTTATTATTTTTTTGAGGTGATGCAGTTCAAAAGTTTCTGTTATCCTTCTCCACAATGTTTTGCAAACAAGCTCATATTGCAAATCAATGATGCTCTGCATTATCATGTCTCTGGGCTTCACAAGGAGGGAAACAATTTTGCTGTCTGAAATGATTTTTGGACTCATTTTGACTCCTTGTGGTAATTTTTTCATCAATTACGTCTATGTAAGAAATGGTGATAATCATATTCAATGTTTCATTTTTGTCTATTTTCCACTCTTGTTTAAGAGATGGCTTATTTAAACGTGGCAGGTTAAAGCTTCTTCTCATCTCTATCATTTCTTCTAATGTATTGATTTTCACCTTTGCTCAAACAATTTGATCATCAGCTAGCTGGTCCTTAAATGGCACCCATATTTGTAATCAGTTTTCTGTCTATTAGGAAGTGGTCAATTCAATTCTTTATGATGCTGTTCAGCACTTCTTTATTCTGCCTTTGAAACCTGGACAGTATACCAGTGCCATGCCAGAAAACTGAATCACTTCCATTTGAGTTGTCTTAAGAAAATTCTGAAGATCATCTGACAAGATAAGGTCCTGGACACTGAGGTCTTTTTTCAAGCTGAACTGCCAAGCATTCAACCTCTATCACAGAGAGTACAAGGGCTCGCCACATTGTTCAAATGTCAAATGCATGATTGCCTAAAAATCTGTTTTATGGAGAACTCACACAGGGCAAGTACTTATATGGAGTACTTATACTTCACTATAAACATAGTGAAGTCATTTTGATCCTCTTTGAGAATGAAGGACAGCAACCATCCATTCTGCTGAAGAAAAGTGTTCACAATATAGAAAGTCATGGAGCTTCTTAGTAGTCTATAAGCTTAGTAGTCTATTTCATTTCTTGACTCTGAACCATATTTTCCAACATATTTGTTCTTCAAAGAATGTACTTCAACTTCTGCATCAGATGGTGGCACCTAGATTGTGATTATTTACACAGTCTGCTTGCATATAATTATTATGGTCATTGCACAATGAGATCATAAGTGTCTGATTAAATAATGCTTCTTGTTCATGATAAAATCAGCTTAGGCATTCCTTCATTCTGAAAAAACCTTTTGAATTGTTCTTTTTTTAGCCACAGTTTTTGTCTTTTCTTTCTTTTGGTTTAATTTATAATGAGAATATTATATTATCTGTCTCTGTGTGCTTTGTATTTTTAATTTCTTTCTAAACAGTTTAATCTCTTTTTCACTATGGTTAAAAAGCATACACGAACTCCTAACCTGTTGGTCAACCTTTTGGTCATGAGATTCTGTCATGGGGTAATCTGGTCCTTGGGCATCAAGGGGGAAGGGAACAAGCATTTATTAAGTGACTACTATGTGCCAGGAATTATGCCAAGCACTTTCCAAATGTTATCTCATTTGAACCTTACAACAACCCTACAGGAAAGGCTACCAGGAAATAACTTTACTAGCATGTGCCAGTCCTATGATCTAGTCAAAGTTCAAAAAGAATTTCAATACTTCTTAAGAAAAATAACTATTGGACTTCTAGGAGTCAAGATGGCAGAGTAAGAAGTAAGTCACTCTCATCCTCCCTAATTGACTTCTGAAAGCCCAGAAAAATATCACCCAAGGAAAAAACCTGGAACAGCTGAGCCAACAGAAAGATGGGGTGTAGCCCAGGAAGCTTGAGGGATTAATAGGAAAGGGCCCTCTTGTTCTGGGGGAGGAGTAATACAGAATGGGAAGTGTCCCAGCAAGCCAGCAGCAAGCCCCACCTCAGCAAACCAGGAGAGATCCTAAGCCCCAGCATAGTGGAACAGGCAAGCACCAACATCAGAACCCTTGAGTGCCTCAGCACAGGCAGGGAGACCAGTCAACACCAATTTGGAAAACCACCACGTGCACCAGCATTCTCCAGCAGTCAAATCTCCTGGTGTTTCAGCACAACTACAGGCTGGCAGACATCCTCAAGCAGCCAAACATTTGAGTGCTTTAAGGCAGCCTGGGTGAACAGGCGTTTTCCAGGGGCCAGACTCCCCAACCCTGGGAGCTCCAGTGCTGCTGACCCTAGCACAACACCAGGTAAGCTGCCAGACCCCTACAGCCTCCAGCTGCCAGCATTTAAGGCCCCACTGCACAACACCAGTGACCAGGTCCTGGGCTTCCAGCGCAAGAAGCTTGGGTCAGTTTCCCCTGTGCTCCAGCAGGAGAGCTCAACTTTAAAATCCAAGAAATAGACAAACACCATGAGCAGAAAGCAGAAACAGACAATGATCATAGATTCTTATTATGGGAACAGGGAAGATCAAGGCACAAATTCAGAAGAGGACAACATTGTCAATATACTCACATCTGAAACCTCAGAGGGGAATATGAAGTGGTCTCAAGCTTAAAAAGCCTTCTTGGAAGAGTTCAAGAAGGATTTTAAAAGTCAAATAAGAGAGGCAAAAGAAAAATTGGGAAAGGAAATGAGAGATATGCAAAAGAGAGTCAATATCTTGGAAAAGGAAGGACAAAAAATTGACTGGAGAAAACAAGTTCTTAAAAAATACAATTGGCCAAATGGGAAAAAAAAGTACACTGAAGAAATCAATTCCTTAAAAAGTAGAATAGGCCAAATGGAAAAGGAGGCACAAACACTCACTGAAGAGAAGAACTCCTTAAAAAATAAAATGAGCCAAATGGAAAAGGAGTTACAAGATCTAATAGAAGGAAACAATTTGTTAAAAATTAGAATTGGGGAAGTGGAAGCTAATGACTCTATGAGATATCACGAATCAGTCAAACAGAAACAAAATAATGAAAAAATAGAAGAAAACACCTCATTGGTAAAATAACTGTACTGGAAAATAGACTCAGCAGAGACAATTTAAAAATTATTGGCCTGACTGAAAATCATGATGAAAAAAGAACCTGGACAGCATCTTTCAGGAAATCACCAAGAAAAACTGTTCTGAGGTCCTAAAACCAGAAGGTAAAATATTCATCAAAAGAATCCACTGATCACCTCCTGAAAGAGATTCCAAATTGAAAATGCCAAAGCATATTGTAGTCAAATTCTAAAATTACCAAGTCAAAGAGAAAATACTGCAAGCAGCCAGAAAGAAACAATTTAAATATCATGGAACCACAGTCAGGATTATGCAGGTCCTTGCAGCTTGTACATTAAAAGATCAGAAGGTATGGAATATGATATTCCATAAGGCAAAGGAGTTTGGATTACAACCAATGATCAACTACCCAGTGAAATTGAGCATAATCTTTCTGGGAGAAGATGGAAATTCAGTGAAATAGGGGACTTCCAAACCTTCTTGATGAAAACACCAGAGCTCAACAGAAAATTTGATCTTCAAATATAAGACTCAAGAGAGGCATAAAAAGGTAAACAGGAAAGAAAAAAAAAAGAACATTTTAATAAGGGCAAACTGTTCATATCCCTGCAAGGGAAGATGACACTTGTAATAAAATAATCAGTTAGGTATAGAAATCTAACTTATCCTATAGGAAGTTGGAGGGGAAAGGGGAAAGAAAAGGGAGGGGTGTATAGAAGGGAGGGAAGAATTGGTAAGGGTAAAAGGGTAGAAAAGGGATGGAGCTGGGATAGAAGGGAGGGCAGAGAGAGGAAGGTGGTGGTCAAAAGCAAAACTCTAGTGAGGAGGGAAAGAGAGAAAGGAGAGAGAAAAGCATAAATGGGGTCAGGGGAGAAAAGTATGGCGAGAGACACAGATAGTAATCATAACTGTGAATGTGAATGGGATGAATAGCAGAGTGGATTAAGAACCATAATTCTACAATATGTTGCTTAAAAACCTGGAAAGACTTATATGAACTGCTGCTGAGTGAAATGAGCAGAGCCAGGAAAATATTGTGCACATTAACAACTACATTATGCAATGACTGACTTTGATAGACTTAGCTCTTCTCAGCAACATAAGGATCTTAGTCAACTCTAAAAGACTCACAATGGAAAACGCTATCCACATCCAGAGAAAGAACTTTGGAGTCTGAATGCAGATGGAAGCACACTATTTGCTCTCCTTTTGTTGTTGTTTTCTTTTGTTTCTTCTTTCTCGTGGTTCCTCACATTAGTATTAATTCTTATTTACATCATGTGAAAATGTTTAATATGAATGTATGAGTAGAGCCTATGCCAGATTGCATGCTGTCTTGGGGATGAGGGAGGGGAGGAAGGAGGAGAAAATTTAAAATTCAAAATCTTATGAAAGTGAATATTGAAAACTAAAAATCAATTAATTGGTTATTTAAAAAAAAGAAAATATCCATTCTAAACTCCATGTGTTAAAGTCTTAAGCTAGGCCAGTCTGCATTGCATGTCACTAAGAAATATTGCTTCTTCCACATCTAGGATGAGAAGATATGAATATGTTATGATCTGACCTGTTGGAGAAAATTCCACATTGGATGAGATAACAAATCCTTATAAATAAGGATGTATTGAAGTATGAGAGATTCTTAATAGTTAGAGTCCCATGAGAATGGAACGGATTTTCTTAAGTCTTTTTCCCCAAGATCTAGATCTGTTATTTTTTGGTCTACAAATACTATCCCCTCAGGTTCTATGTCCAATTCAACACATCCAGGACTAAGCTCATTATTATATCTAATTTTGTTTTTCTTCTGACTTCACTATTTCTGTTAATTTTTTTCATTTATTTTACTTCCCAGCTAAGTAGCACACTGGATAGAGTGCTGGACCTGAAGTCAGGAACATCTGAGTTCACCATCTCAGACACTTACTAGCTGTGTGACCATGGACAAATGACTTAACCTCTGTTTCGTTAAGTTAACCTCCTTCAATTGTAAAGTGGGGACCATGATAGAGCCCTACCTCACAGGGCTGTCATGAAGATCAAATGAGATAATATTGGTAAAGCACTTAGCATAATGCCTAACACATAGTAGGTACCTGCTCCCTCTCCTTCTCCCTCTCATGTTGAAACTTTGGTGCTATTTTTGACTTTTCCCTCTCTCTTCTTTCTCATTCAAAATTACCAAGTTATATCAATTCTTCCTTAATAACATGGCTAGTGTCTGCCCCACTTCTCTATATCCTCTGTCATCACCCCAATATTGGCCCTCACTACCACAATTCTGATATGGCAATGTATGGAAGAGTTCAATCACTCCTTAACAGAGTTTTCCCCCATATTGATTCTTCAAGTTGATTTCTAATGCAGTCCTATTTTTTATGCAAAGATCTAGTCCTCTCATTAATTTCTTCAGGAATTATCAGCAGGTCCTTATTGGTAAAACTCTCTAACTTGGAAATTAAGAGCTCCCACAATTTAAAACCTGTGTCAACTTTTCCAATCTTTTATGATTCTTCTCACTACCATGTCCTTTAAATTACTATTGAACTAGAACAGATTTGAACACCTGAAAAATGATCTATATTTTCACACCTTTGTCTTTGCTGATGCTGTTCTCTATAGCCAGAATGCTCTCCTCCCTTCTTCACATTTTAAATTCCTATTAATCCTTTAAAGTTCAACTCAAATGCCACTTTCTCCATGAAGCCTTATTTAACCCCTAGTAACAAATGACCTCTTGGCCTCA
This sequence comes from Vombatus ursinus, assembly GCF_900497805.2. NCBI lineage: Eukaryota > Metazoa > Chordata > Mammalia > Diprotodontia > Vombatidae > Vombatus > Vombatus ursinus. The sequence continues at coordinate 97,744,702 of NW_020954590.1, forward strand.
AAATGTTTTTGATTTGAACCTCTCTAATGGACTCTTTTTGTTCTTTTGTATTACTGATCTCTCTGTATGCAATGTTTTTCTGCTAGGGTGGAAACTATTGAGACAGAGAGTATGCCTTTGCTAAACTTTTCATTTCCCTTAGTACCAAGGACTCTTATGTGCACATGTTAGATACTTTTAAAATCTTCATTAAATTGAATTAAGTTATAGTAAATTATGCAGCAGTAGATGAATGTTAAAGATGATATAAAGTGAAGTTATGTATTGGATAGTCATTATACTATATGTCATTAATGATATCTAACATTTCTAAGGTTGTATGATTTTAGGAACACATTTGTATCAATGCATTTATTAGATTATGCCATTTCCTATTTGGAAAGATTAGATTAGAGTTCTGAGGGATTAGATCGCTAGTGAATTATTTATTATGGGCAGAAAGTCAATCAATAAGCTTTTTTTAAGTGCTTAATTTGTGCCAAGCACTATGATGAGTACAGAGGGATGACCCAAAAGATAACAGAGAAATAGAAGATGAGCATAAGTAAGATACAATATATTTATAGTGATAGCCTAATGCAAGAAATGACATGAAGGAGATAACAGAAAATGTCTAATTCACAGAAGAAGTTACGCTAGTCATGTAGTGAGGGTAAGGGATTGAACAGTTCAAGTGCTGAACTGATACCCAGGAAATGTAAATAAATTAAATTAAATTAAAAAGACATACAGAAATGCCTCCAGCATGGTGTATACATCCTTTACAGAGTGTCTATAGGGGAAAATGGATAAGAATTCAAGAAGATTTTTTTTAATCTTTTAAAGAAATGTTTATTTCCAAGGTTTAAAACAAATCTAAACAGCTTAGGCCAGTTCCTAAAGGCAAGCACCCCAGCTTGGTCTGAATGCCAAACAATATGAATATTTCTGCTAGACAGTAATCTAGTGAGACCTGATTTCTCACAGTAAACTTACTTTCAATATTTATACAGAACATCTTATGGTCCCTGGAGAGGGAGGAATTTCCATTCAATTTTTTCCCCTGGGGCAATACATTCAAGTCCCCAAACGGTGATTGTTGTATGATCACATATAGCATCCAACTGTATAAATGAAAACCACAATTTTTCCACAAATAATAAGTAATCAAGCAATTCAACAATGAAGTTTGCACAATTAAAACAATGGCACTGACTTGACATTACGAAATAAGATATAAAACAAAAATATAAAAAGCTTAGATCAATTTTTTCTGATAGAGCACAGTCATAGTTCAAAGCCTAAAAACCTTTCTTGGGCTGCAGTTTCACTGTAGCTTCTCAGCACTCTCCCATCAGGCTAGCTGGCTCTAATAAGGCATAGAGGACTAAGTAATATGAAATATCATCAGTGCATATTAATATTCCTACACAAAATGCAGTGTAGCAATCAAGCAATCAAGTGATGAAGTTTGCAAAATTACACCAATGGAATTGGCTCAAACAGTTCAAAATAAAGTATAAAACAAATATACAAATAGCTTAGCTTGGTTCCTTCCTATAGAGCAGTCCCAGTTCCAAGCCCCAAATCCTTCATCAGGCTCTATTCTCGGGCACATTGACTGCAACATTTCTCCTGGAATCCTAGCTCTAAGGTCATGATGACTTGAACACCTGAGGTAAAGGCCCATGATAGAGAGCACCTCATATTGGGCCACCTGAATGTACAAACTCCAAAGCCTTTATTACACACTTCCTAACAGCAAATAAATACACATGGTTAGTTGTTTTGTTGTTGTTGTTTTTTTTGGTGAGGCAATTGGAGTTAAGTGACTTTCCCAGGGTCTTGAAGCTAGTAAGTATCAAGAGTTCAGATTTGAACTCAGGTCCTCCTGACTCCAAGGCCAGAGCTCTATCCACTGTGCCACCTAGCTGCCCCCACATGGTTACTTTTTAGTTGATACAGTCTTTTGTTCCATTTTCAGAACAGTCCTATTGTTTCTAGGGAGGCAGAGACAATTTCCATTCATTAATTTATTCCCCATACACTCGAATTCCCAAATAAGCAATACACATGTATATACACATATGCAATCCTTCCTACATGTACAAACAAAAATTACAATTATCACCAAATACAAAGTTTTGCAGATTCACAAAACAATCACATTTTAAGAAGTTCAAGTATTTTCCCTTACCTAAGTTTAGCCTGGCAGGGCCTTTTTCAATCCACAAAAGAAAGAAAGGGCAAAAGCAGCCAAAGAAAATGGACATCCCATCTCCCAGGGAAATCTGGTCCACATGGAGCTTTCCAGATTTCTTGGAAATCTCCCCACAGGAATTTGGGACTTTGAAACCACTACAACCTCACCCCTTTCTCAGATGAGAACACTGTCCTGTGTGGAAATGATTCCCTGATTCCTCAATGCACAAGACCATCCAACTGGAGTCTGGTCACAAAGTGTCCCTTCCTATACAGGACACACCCAGAAACTCCAGATATCCCCCTCTACCATAGTATATTCCCCTATAGAAATCTCGCCAATTCTAAAAGAGACTAGAAATGATCTATGCTACTGCCAGGGTGAATCAAATGGATCACCAACTCACCCATCAGGTAAAGGTCAAGAGGAGCAGCTAGACAAGTAACCAAGAACCTGTTCCTTGGGGATTTGAGGCCCAGGCATCTCATCCTAACAAGCTGCAGGGCATTTTACTTTCATGAAAGGCAAGGTAGTCAAGGTCTTTGAAGGCCAAAGGACAATATGAACAATTCTACTGAACACTAGCAATCTAGAGATGCCAGGATTCTCACATTAAATTTCCTGTCAACAACTACATAGGACTCAGTTATACAGAACTCATCACACTTCTATACAAACCCCCTTAAGTGGAGGGGGAAGATGCCCTTGTACACCAGTTCCATTTAACCACTGAGAGTGGGATTAGCTTTTACCAAGAAATCTTGACTTCCTAAGTACAAAACAGCTAGACTAACAGTGTAGTTCAGTTCCTATGGAGACCCCAGTCACAGTTCCAAGTTCAAAAGACTATCACATCTTAAGTCCTAGGGCACCCTAGCTTCTGAGGGCCTCACCTGCCCATCTGGTTGACTGCAACATCTCACCTACAATACTGGCTCCAGGGGCCTCAAAATTCCAATCTCAAGTAAGCTGCAGATGGCCGCTGGCACCTGAAACTGAGGCAAAAAGGAAACAGAAGAAGACACAACACCCCCAGTCACATCAAGGAGAGTGGTGGCAGTCTAAAAACAGAGAGTAGGAGAGAGGTATCCTACCCCTCCCTTTTCCAACTTTATTTCCCATCTTTCTCTTTTTTCTTGGTGTGGCCTAAGATTGAAGGTTCCTCTTCAACTCCAGATCATACTAAGAAAAAGAGAGACCACAGAGGATATTAAAATGTGTTTAGGTTTTGGTCTAGATCATTTAAAAGATTACTCACATCAAGGAGACCATGAATTTATTGAAGTGCTGATGGAAGGACAAAATTTAGAACCTTGGCCACTCATTAGGGAAAATAAACCCAGGTACAGTGCCACAATGGGTATCCAAAGAAATCTGAAGAAAGAGAAAGGAAGCCAGTGAGAGCAATGATGAATATTGTCTTCTGTGACTTAGATGGCTGTACTTTCTGTATGTTTTCTGTACTTCTAGTGCTAATGAAGAAAAGCAAAGATATAGCATATTTAATATTCCTGTGTAGCTTTTAAGGGGAGTTAGTCACATCGTCATAGCCAGAAGAGTTACTTGGTAAATGTGGGCAACCATATTGTGACTAACACTTATTTGAATTATACCCTTGGGTCAGAAAAATCTTCAGAAACCTTTGACCCTTCTCTATTTCTCTCCCTTCTTGGGTTCCATTCCACATTAAAAAGAGAATAACATTTCTATTCCAGAGTTTCATAATGTTCACAACAGCACATTTGTAAATGAGAAAAATAATAGAAAACAATTAATCATAGATTTAGAACTGGGAGAAACCCAATCTTCTCATTTTATAGAGAAGAAAACTGGTTGAGAGGCATTTAAGTGACTTGCCCAGGGTCTCATGGTCCGTAAGGCTGATGCAGCTCTTTCTTGACTTTAATCCCAGTGCCCTTCCCACTGTGCCACTTAATAGGTTGAGATCTCCCTTGGTGTATGTTTCATTGTTTTAACATACTAACCAAGTTCCTTCATAGAATATTTTATGAAGGAAAAAGAGAGTGGAAAAATCCCCCTCTACCTATTTATAGCAGACATGTCACTAAGTAGTTGAATGCAAGCATACCCATCCATATTCAGAGTATGTGAGCACTGAATGGTGGGGAAGGTGTAACTAGAGACAGAGCTTGGAGAGGGAAAATAAACAGTAGTCAGGAATGAATTTTTCTATCGCTAGCCTTTAGAGGGACTTTGATAATAAGGGGATATCTACCCTTGAGAAAAGCTAATAGATTCTCTTTCAGTACACAAGGGGCAGAGGTATAGATTAATGTGCATGCTTGATTTCTTTTATTTTTAATTTTTTAAATTTTTGTTATTTTTAATTATTTTTTACATATTTGATTTCAAAACAGACTACTGATATAAATCTAAAGGAAGGCACGACTGATAATAGTGGCTGGGGGACATTATAGTCTTCATGACTTGACATTACCTATTTATAGGTGAATTTTCCTTTATACAGCTCTACTCTAGGAGCAATGGAAAACTGAATTTCTAAGGGTTTGATATCCCTACTGCTTGGAGGTTTGTAGTGGAAATGAGGATCACAGTGAAGGTGTATGAGTAGAAGCTCTAGTAGTTATGAACGTATGCTTTGACCTACAAGCTTGAATAAAAGCAAAGGTTTTTTACCTGGGATCAATAGACCCCAAGGAGTCTATGGATAGAATTCAAGTCTTCTGTAAACTTGGATGAAAAAAAAAAGAATATATCTTTATTCAAATTATAATTAGTTTCCTTTGTAATCCTCTGTATTTTAATTTCTGCATTTTAAATAGGCTTCATCAATCTGCCAAATGGGTCCATGGTACAAAAAATAATGATTTTTTAAAAAATTTTGAAATATTTAAAATAAGGTAATACATTTTGAAATAATTAACTTGGTAAAGAGAATTTAGTGGGATAGAATGGAGGTTTATAAAGTAGATAAGATACAGTGCATATCTAAAAGATTGGATCAGTGAGAACAGACTCACTCTTCCACAAAATTCAGAACCTGGTAGAGCCTACACAGAGGGTAGAGTTAATGAATGAATGACAACGATCTGATTCAAGGATCCTTCCTCTTAGAGAAGAGCACTTAGTTTGACTAAATACTCACACTGCCCCCTAGTGGTTGGTGGGTTTTAATATGCAGTAGTCCAAGTGCCCATATTTTCACAAACACTGGAGGAAAGGTAGTGCAAAGAGAAAAGTTTTGAGAGCAATAAGGGGACCTTAGTTTAAATTCCAACTTTGATACTTGGGTGACACTGGTAATCCACTTCACCTATTTGAGGCTTTGGTTTCTTTACTGCATAACAAGGGGGTTTGAGATAGGTAAAATCTAAGACCTCTTTCAGTTCTAGAATTAACCAATGAAGTTTGATTTGATTTGCATATTCTGTTAGCTAGTGATGTTTCCTACTCTCCTTGGGAAAAAATGTTAATCCTTGAGTGGAAAAATTAAAAGAAAATCTGGAGCCATTTTTAATTTAGAAAGAATCTAAATAAAGGAAAGAAAGTAATTTTTGAATTTTTTGAGACATGTGTTGCTTTTCACTTTATTTTCAGTTCCAGTCTCTGAAGTTACAATGCACCTGCATATGTGTGACTTTTGAAAAGGATGCCAGGAAAAATAACTGTTCGCGTAAATCTATATTATACTTTAAAATTTACCAAACACTTTTCTCATGACTATATGGTGTATGTGGAAAGAACACTAGATCTGACTCTGCTGTTTATGACCTACATGACCTTAAGCAAGCCTTTTCACCTCTCTAATCCTCAGTTTCCACTTCTGTATAACATGAGGGTTAGACTAGATGACTTTTATGCCTCTTCCAGCTTTAAATACTAAATAACTATGAGACTGTGAAGCGGCCAATTGTAATCCCAGTCCCGAAGTCCATTGGCATAGGACTCTTTCCTTACTGGTGGATACCCATGCCCCATGCCTCTGTCAGGGGCTAGGCAGAGTTGGTAAGAGCAGAAGAAGTCTTCTAAACTTCTTGGATCTGTCTTTTGATCACCCAAGTCTTTGGGCTTTCAGTGCTGCAGTCGCTTTGGGTACTTCTAGATTCCAGCTTCAAAAGAGAAGATTGAAGATGCCAACCCCACCTCAGGTTGCTTAAGGAAATGGATCTAGGAAGAAACTAACATAAGAGGAGCTGGTAGGCTCTATCACATCCCTATTCCTAGCACTATTAACACTATATCACACAGGGTATAAACTATTTTCAAGTATGTATGCAGGCATATGTAGTTGGGAGGTCAGGCAGGAGAGCACAAGTGTTACATTTAACCCTGTTTCATAGTGATCACCCGAGATGGAGGCACCCATGTGAGAGATTCTGGGAATCTGTTTTTGGGAGAAGACTACTTGGGTGGGAGTAGCCTCTTTCCATTAGCTGCATAACTGGAATTGCTCAAGTCTTAAATTTACCTAACTGTGGCATGATTGCTCTCTTTCCAGTGGTATCCAAGGATGCAAGTCTGGCTCAACCACAGCAGGGGCACTATGTTTTAAGCTAGGTGGGGAAAAGGTCACCTTCCTTTTCCCCTGAGGCCCCAAGGCCCTGAGAAATGAGCTTGGGATTTTGGTCTTGATTTGGTCTATCTTCAATTCGAGATGCAGGGGAGCAGTGTAATGGATCCAGGAGCTTAAGCTCTGTCACCCTAGGAGCCATGAGTCCAGGACAGATGTTTCTGCCAGCCCATGAAAGAAGCCTGAAAAGCCAGGGTGCAGGACACAAGCCAAAGGTGGGGGAGGGATGCAGGGGGTGAGAGTTGCACCAGGCATTGAACTTAGAACTTGGTTGGACAAATGCTATATAGGAATCAAGTTGAGCTGTGAATCCAATCCTTGTCCCCTCCACAGAGAACAAGGGGATTTTATTAATAATAAAAATTAAGGGTCGTTAAGGCTATAGCTATTGAGAGGGAATGGTTATATATTTATTTGTGCTATAGTTTTGAAGTGAATGTTCCTATATAAAAATAAATCTGACTGTTAAGATGAACTAGAGTTCTGGGAGCCCCCTCAAATAGGAGGAACACAATTGGTGGCTTGAGTTATTGGTAGAGAGATGAAATGTAATATACCTAGCCTTCAGTCACTTGGATCCCTGTTTAAAAATTGTTACAAATAAATTTGTCCAGTTCTTGAAAACAGAGGTTCTAAAACAGAACATTAAAATGTCTCCTGTTCTACTGTGCAATTCAGGTTCAAGATTTCAACCAATGAAAACAAAGACTCAGACTAAGTTTACCTATAGAGTTTTTTCAATAGCATAGAAATCATATAAACATACTCACTCATGCAAAGATCTAAGATGTTGTGCCAATCTTTGGTTCAACTCACTGTTACCCACAGAATTCTATTTTGGTCTGGCCTAGAGAAATGAGGTTGTATACATAACTACCCCTCAGAAGATTAATTGTATCCAAACTATATACTATTGTACTATATACACTATATAATAACAAAGTAATGGTTTCATGCTGAAGTAAACAAAAAGGTCTGGGGTTCCGTGCTGAAATAAACAAAAGAGCCAGTGCTGAATAGAGTCTATAAGTGAAAGGAGTAATAGAATTTTAGAGTCAAAGATTACATTAATGGATATTAATCAGTCAGTTTAGCTGTCTCTCCCCTCTCTCTGGACAAAAGGAGTCTGGTCTTCACCTAACAAATGTGGAGATGAAACTGTTACTGATCAGTCTTAGTTTCTTCTCCTCTTATATTTTTTAATAGTGAAGAAAAAGTAATTCAGGATAAAAATTGTATGGTCATCCAAGATTAAAGTGGGAAAGCTTTATGCAGAGCTATGTAAGGAAGAGAAGGTTTAAAAAAATGTTAAATAGTTACAAAATTGTGTTTGAAGGGTAGTATGACATACTGGATAGTATGCTGAACTTAGCCATTAAGTCAACAAATATTTATTAAATGACAACTATGTGCCAAGCTCTTTACTAAATAATGAACTTAGTCTCAACTACTACTCTCTAGCTGTGTGACTTTGGGTGAATCATTTAACTGTTCTGAAGCCCAATTTCCCAGTTAATGAAATGGACATAATAATCCACCTACCTCTCAAGTTTGTTATGATGATCAAATCAGATAATGCATGTTAAGTGCTTTGCAAACTTTAAAGTTCTATATAAATGTGAGCTATTAGAGGATTATTGTTATTCACGTCTCCTTCCAGTTTTACTTCTTCCTTGGACAATATTTCCTTAGAGTTTAACTGAAAAAGAAATGAACTTTAAAGAAGGAAAATCAACCCTAAAGAACATGTGGACAGGGATCGAACCTGACATTGCCTTGGCATAAGGAACTCCCAAGGTGAAGGAAGTTCCTTTTGAATATTGAACTCCCCATTGAATATTGGCAGTTCCTCTGCAATTTACAATCTTAGACAGTTGCCTAGTGCACTGAGAAGTAAAATGACTTGCCTAGGGCCACATAGCCATTATTTATCAGAGGGAAGTCTTGAAGCCAGATCTTTAGAGGCTGGTTTTCTATCCACCACACCAAGGCTGCTTCTCTAGAGGCACAAAACTAACAAAGTAGCTCATGATTATTCAAAGCCCAATTGTCGACATGCTGTCCACTACAGATGAAACTAGGAATCTTACCTCTTCCCACTTATCCTCAGCCTCCTTTTCCAGACTTTTCTCTGACCTCAAGTCAGATCAAATGTTGAGACGTACGTTGTGCCCCCTTCCTTATTGTGTTCGAAGCTCTCTTATTTATGTTGTTCTTCCCGCTCTGTGCCATCATCAGCAATGATACTGGTACATGGACTTAATTTGATGCTTTTCTTCCTTTCTAAGTATATGGTATTATAATATGAGCCTTGCTTAGTATTAGGTTAACAAATGGGACTTTGTGCCATGTTGAAACAATTTTTAAAAGTAATAGGGTGGGGGCAGCTAAGTGGTGCAGTGGGTAGAGCACCGGCCCTGAAGTCAGGAGGACCTGAATTCAAATCCAGCCTCAGACACATAACATTTACTAGCTACATGACCCTGGGCAAGTCACTTAATCCCAATTGCTTTAAAAAAAAAAGAAGTAAAGGGATGAACTAGCCACACTCATAATCCACAAAATCCCAGATTTTCTGGTGAGCCCCTAAAGCATAGTGCTGCCTGCTCTGTCTTAGTATGACACTTAAGAAGGTTAGGGGTTGGGAAATGAACTTTTTTTTTGTTTAAGTATACATGAAGTAAAGGGAAATAAAACAGACTATAGATCTGAAATTCTTTTCCACCATCCAGAGGTCTCACAGGTCATGACTCTATGCCCTGATCAAATTCTCTAAATATTTCTCCCAGCACTGTCTTTAGGGAGAGACAAAAATTAGTTGAAGAATAGACAAGAATTCAGGAGTAGTCATGAGCTGTGGGGATATTTAACTCCTTAATTTTGCAAAGAAGGTAAGAGGGATATCTTACTGCTCATACACATGATTTGAACTATAGTATGTGAAATTAATAAACTTGCAGTCTTCTCAGAATTATACCTTTGAAATTTATGTATTTACTTTTCTTGATTCATTCTCCTTAGTCACATCCATGAGTCAGTGTGATTTCATGACTATAGTGCTGGATTTACATTCAAGAAGACCTCAGTTGGAATCCCATCTTGGAAATTTAGTAGCTGTGGGGTCAGGGAAAGAAGCTGCTTGATTTCTCTGGCTCTCAGTTTCTACATCTGTAAATTCTCTGAAAATAAATGTTCTAGTCCTTAACTTCCAGGATTGCTGTGAAATTCAGAGGAGCTGACATATGTTTAAAATGATGCAAATGCTAAAGTTCTAAATACAGTTCAGTTACTATGCTTCTTGATTTTACACATACTGATTCTGCATTTTTATGATTAGTTAGTATGGTCTGATTTCCAAATTCTTCCATGAACATCAATAGGAAAACTGTAAAGGAAGTGAGGGTAGGAAAAATACTTAGAAATTGCAGAATTTAATTAACTAATTAATTTATTTGTGTTTAACAACATGTAGTTTTCAGCCAGATTTCATAAATTAATCTTTGGGGAAAGTTGGCCCTTCAGGAGTGACTTTGATTTTTTTTAATGTGTGAGCTTTATTTCCATGCATCTCAATAGCTTTTTTGAAAAGTTAACCTCCATTTCAGTTCATTTTTGAGATTTAATATACCATCATTTGAAATCAGTGCAGAAAGAATCAGGCAACCTTTTCCTCCTTCTCTTCTCTTCCCATCCCTTCCCCTCCCTACATCTAGCTAGTAGTTCTTTCTGCTTCTTTTGTCTTCTTTCCCATTCTACACTTCACATGTGTAGCCAGAGTGGGTTTACTTATTACTTGGCCTCCCTTGGGGGATGGAATGCTGTGCTGAAAGTCTTCAGTGAAATTCCTTAAAGCCTGATAAAACTCCATGGACCACCAGTTACACAAGTTTGTGTTGGGATATTTGTTCTGCAAATGTGACCCAAGGAAGATTTATCTTTAAAGTTATATACTCAGCATTTATAGAAGTTGCTGCCCAATCATATGGTTTCACTTAATACAAGTGGCATAGGTCAGAAACAAGGGGGCCTTTAAAACAACATTGAAGAAATGTTGGGTAAAAGGTTGGGAGGAGGGAAATAATTCTATGTGTGGGTGTGTATGTGTGTGTGGGTGAACATAAGCCAAATCCCAAAATAAATATTTAACTTTTTTTAGGTTTCTATAGTAAAATGAATGTGTTTGAGAATAATGGATTTCTGGAAATTCTCTTCTTTAAAGGTTGATTGACTAATAACAAAGTCAAGTGTGCCCTGGACAAGATCAAGAACAAAGTTTAATTTGCTATGTTTCATGATCATGCTACAGAGGTAATGAAAATAGAAATTATAGGAATTTTTGTAAATTGTCACAAAAATATTGAGATTATGGTGTTAAGAGACTGTTTTATTTGCAAAGGGGTACATTTTCCCTTTATTCTTTTTAAATGACTAGCATGGAAAAATATTTTGATTTTTGATTTTCCTCTCGTACTCCTGACCTCTCTCTTATATAATTACTTTTTGAATTAATGGACATTAATTGTTTTTTAAGGGGATGGTGTGGTTTTGGGGTATATGTGAGGGGAAAGAAATTGTATGTGAAAACTGTACATTTTTGTAGGTATAATGGGTGAAAAGGTTAATCTATCACCTTCATGAGGTGGAAGCATCATTCTAAGATCATAGCCAGCAAACATTATCTCCTCTGTCTACAGGATTGAACTTGGTCCTAGAAGGGATATAGGGAATTATAAAGACAAAGTCCTGTTTCCCAGGACCTTATGATAAAGGAAAATCTACTTTCTGATCAATTTTAGTAAATGTTGGTATATTTGTACTTTTAGACCTTTATTTCCATTCTTGCCTTCTTCTCTTTTCTGATCCATAACTATGCTTCTCAAATTCAATCATATTAAATTAATTTATTGAAGTTTGTCTGGTTTATAATTCTTAGGCAACTCCTTGTTTTCCCTTTCACAGTTGATACTATATTTTAGTTTTATTTTTTCACTCATCAGTGATATTATCTAGTCCTCTAAAACTCTCAAAGATAAATAATATAGTTTTTGAATGAGCAATTTAGGGTACAAACAGAATAATAAATGGAATTATGTCATGCATAAACAACCTAAAACTATCAAATCTATCTAAAGAGTCAATGAATTCCATCATTTTTATCCTGGCTAATATTTTAGGTTGAGACTTACATTAGAAAGATTTGCCTTAGCAGCCCCTGATTATGAATGCATTTTGGAGATAAAAGCGGAAAAAATAGTATTTAAATCTTTAGGCATCTCAGTCCCCAAAGATCTTTCTTTTTCCTCTCAACTGGTTAGTAAATCTACACATTTTGTCTATATCTTGATTATTTCCAGTCAACTTTCTAGTTTCCACACAATTAGAATATATCAATGAATAAATAAGTGAAATTCACAGTCTCTATTTCCCACTTTATCTCCAGATTTACATCTTATTGGATTATTGTTTTCTAATCAAAATAGTCTGATAATATAAACTTTTTCTCCCTCCCCTTTTCCTACTTTTATTTATGTATATTGGAAGTATAAAGATGAAGTAGAGTATTCTAAAGGTCAGGAAAGAGAGACAAGATGTTTGGAGAAGTCATAGTTGAATATTTAGCTGGTAAAGCATAAAAAAGTGATTATACATCTAAAGTGTCACACATTTCCATTTACTGTCTTTGTCACTTGCCACCCTGGCACTCATACTTTTTCTTGGTTATTTTATCTTTTTATGCACTTTTTCTCATTTATTTCTTTCCATTTTGGGATTTAAAAAAGCCCATGCTCTTGCCAAGTTGACATTCAGTGTTTTCCTTCTTCCTTTTGGTTGGTATAGTTTTGTTATTGGAAGTCCTTCAATAGTGTCTCATCTTTTCCTCCTTCATCCTTAAACTTGTTGTCTTTTCCACCAGTGTTTTGATCTTGCCCAAGTCTGCATTCCTGAAACCTATCTTCTTTGTGCTTTCTCTATTCAATACCTCTTTCAAAATCCAGGAGGTGCCATTTTATATTTGTATCACTCAAGTTGCTTTCTAGTTACATTTTTTCCACTCTGCTTTTTTCAAAACTGAATGTGTTTCATAATAGTCTTTTACATGATTTTATATTTTAAAGTAATACTTTGATGAGTATGTGGGTCATTAAAGCTCCTCTCTTGTATTAAGGTGATCTTGTTTGGAAAGGGTTCCTGAATAAATGTACTTCACTCCATTTCTCTGGGGATAAGGAAATAGGCTCTGATATATCTGTTCATACCATCAATGATCTTCGAACTTCCATGAACTTCTCTGAGAAAATGAACCTGTTCAATAGTTGCCAAAATTCATTCCTCTTCATGGCATCAGATTAATAAACTTTTCTTGGATCTGCTATATAGCAAAGAGTATGCCTACTCTTTCGTTGTGTAATATAAAGTGTCAGTTCAATGACATTAGCTAGGTTAGTGCCAATGATAAATATTTTACAAAGAGTAATTTATTTGGATTATATTTGTACTTTCAAACAAATCAACCTTATATTCAATGACATGAAGCAGGATAAAGTCAAATGTGATGATATACTTATGTCCTTCTCTGTGAGGATAAAGGAGAAATGGGAATGGGTGGCTTGTTGAATAAATGGAGTAAAGAAAATGTATTTGAATTTTGAAGACACGTGTGTCACTATCAACTGCAAGAGGAAAAATAGAAAGAAACTTTGATGTCAACATTCATGATATTTCACCAATATATGATTTAATCATGGAAAAATTCCAAGATCAGTGTAGTCAAATTTCTTTCCATTGTCTAGACAAATTCTACAATCTTCCTAGAAACCTGCAAGTATGATACACAAACAAGCTTTCACAGGCCTGCCATCATAAGAGCAACCCAACCCTCTAAATGCCTGTGTGCTCTAGAGAGTCAAAGATTTCTCTTTTCTTATGGAAATACAGGTGGGAAATGCTAGATAAATCTAGCTAGTACTAAATTAATTGGCAAAACAAAAATCTTTGTAAAATTAACACTGCAAGTAACTTAAAATGATTTCTAATCATTTTAAGGGGGGGTGTGAATTAGAGCTGTGAATTAAATGGTATAAGAAATAACCAGCAAGGAAACTCCTCTACCAATTGGCACCTATTTGGTGACTTACCGTTTTAGACAATTGCTTGAAAAAATGGGAGATTAAATGATTTGCCTAGGGTCAAAGAGCCAGCATGTGTCAGAGGTGGGATTTGAACCATGGTCTTCCTGAATCTGAGGCTGGCCTTCTCTTGTGGCAAAATTCCTAATAGATGGTCTTCCAGCCTGTATTTACAGACCTTAAGTAATGTACAATCCATTTCTTGGGATGGGGTCTATTCCACTATTGAACATCTCTTATTCTTTTATTTACTTTAAAGTCCAGAGTGATTGCCCCACTTTCCACGATTTCATGATTCCATGATTCCATGATTCTCCCATAGGGATGTGATATCTCCTCATTCTCACATATCTAATAGCACCTTGATGATACTTATATTTATATTTATTTATATATTTATAAGGTATTTATAGAGTCTAATGTAAATAAATGTGTCAAAGTCCCTCTTAGGCTTTGGCTGGCTATGTATGCATATGAAAAAGCCAGGACTATGGTTAAGTACATAGAAGAGAAAATAACCTTTCTTCTCTCTTCCCTTGCTGGGCCCCCACAGACTCAACTTTGTCTCTATGGCTTTTCTTCTGCCCATTCATCTACATAGGAGAATGGAAGAGGCTTAGAGTTGGAAAATTTAATCTTCTAAACTGTTAAGTAAATATTAGCCAAACAATCATTACCCAATTTATGGCATAGCCTTCCAAGATTAAAATTGGGAAGTATATTCAATATTCATCATAAACTAGGGTGAAATCTCTGACAAAGGGGATCAAGCACATGTACTGGAAAAAAAGGTGTGAAAAAAAATGATTAGGCCTGTGAGTGTTAGCTATATGAGAAGATTCCATTCTAAAGAGGTTGACCCCTAGGGGAAAAAATCTATTGGAGATGAAAAGATTCCCAAGACTCCAAAGGGAAAAAGACAGGAACGCTTTTTGTTGATCAGAGACAAAGATTTGTGATTTTCTAAAAGGGCTGTAGAAAGGAAAATCCTATTGGATTTAAATTAAATGATTGTGGAATGGAAATGCTCAGTCTTCTCTTAAGGAAGAGATAGCCAAGGACTTAGGTGAGTCAGAAATTGGAATCTGAGAGATGCTCCATAGCCCAAACTAAGTAGCATCCAACCAATCAGAATTAGGTAAAGATTACAAGTGGAGAGGAGAGGAGAGAAGGGGAGGCGAAATAAGCAGGATGATGCATGACACCACTAGAAAACAATCAGTGGTCCTGGTGTGTTAGAGGTATGAGATGATCTATCATTCCTGTGCCTTGAGCATAATTTCTTGAGTCAGTTCATGGTTTTGTTTGTTTATTTTGATGTGTTTCTTTCTATATATATTCCCTAAGTATATCTGTTCTTCCTAATGATGTTGGGTGTAACTATGAGAGAGTGTGTCTCAGACTTGGGGGGGGGGCAATGTGATATAGTATTTTTGTTACTTTTCTTTGCTTATTATTCCATTTCTTAAATTCTTTTGTTTCTAAATAAGTGTGTCCTTTTGCTGGATATTAAAGGTAAAAACAAAACTCTCTGCTTTGCATTTTTGCTACCGAAAACCCAAGTGGAAAAAAAAAGAAATGTCATCTTGAAAGGAGAAGGAAAATAAAGAAGACTAGGTCATTTGCCTTGGGCATCAGAATGTGGAGGGAGAGAATGTGTTTGGCGTCTGCTATATCTTCCCTTTGCCCATTAGACTTAGGTCTCTGCCAACAAAATCATTTCTTAAGTGGTAGGATGAAGGAAAGAATGATGTAGATGAGTCTTCACTATATACAACTATAATAGCTGCCTACGTCATTCCTCAAAAGTGTATAGACTTGGGAATCACTGCCTTTTAAACCTTTAATCTACCCGACCCTCATGTGGAGTGTGCTCTGAGAAGTTTGGCATGTCCTGGAATGAAGATTGGGAATCTTGAGGATGTCATGCTTATCCTTTAAAATACCACTCATAGAAAGGGAGTCACCACCATTGCCACTAGTATATATTGTTTGCTAAATTTATTTTTGTTAATAATGATATCATAATGGATAAAAAGGTAAACCTACCAGTGGATTTGTTGGCTATGGTTTTGGGGAGAGTGGATCCAAATTTTTTCTCACCCAGGGCATTCTAAGGTAGCCATTCTGTGGGAATCTACTTTGTGAGGTTGGGTAGGGATTATCACCAAGGGCTGCAGTCATTTTTAATAATTGTTTATGTAAATCTGTAGGGACAGTCAGGTGCTACAGTGCTCTATTGAGCATTGAGCTTGAAGTCAGGAAGATATGAGTTCAAACCATATCTCAGATACAATCTAACTGTGTGACCCTAAGCAAGTCACTTAACCTCTGTCTGACTCTTTTTCTTCATCTATAAAATGGGGATAATAATAGCACACACCTCCCAGGGTTGTTGCAAGGATAAAATGAAATATTTACTAATCACTTTGCCAACCTTGAAACACAGTATGAATGCTGGTTATTGACGATGATGATGATGATTATGATGATGAAATCTCATCTGTCCAGGTAGATCAGAAGATCTTAAAGTATTAGAGATTATATAATTTCACATTTTTACTCTGAGTTCCTAACATCATGCCTTGTGCATAGTAAGCATATAATATCATTGAATTGAATAGTTGGCACTTAATAAATACTTTTTAAATGGAACTTAGTTGAAAGTTTATCCTATAATGAGCTAAAATGATAAGGTTGGACTACATCTCTGGACTCTTCCAGTTCTACATTTATTGTAACTTCAACCCATTGGTCATAGTTCTGCAGAACTAATACAAACTCTGTTCAATCCTTCCAGATGCCATTGCTGTTGTTCAGTCATTCAGTCATATCTGACTGTTCATGAGCCCCTGAGCCATCACACTGCAGGCCTTTCTATCCTCCACTATCTCTCAAAGTCTGTCCCAGTTCTTATTCATTGTTTCCATAACACTATGTATCCATCTCATTCTCTGCCATCCCTTTTTCCTTTTGTCTTCAATCTTTCCAATGAATCCTATATTCTCATTATATGGCCAAAGTATTTAAGCTTCAGCTTCAGTATTTGACCTCCCAGTGAATAGTTGAATTAATTTCTTTTAAGTCACGCCTGCATAACTTGTAGCCCAAAAAAAGATTTCGAGTGGCCTGTGAAAAATGTAGAGGATGTTTTCATCTATGTTTTTTGCAGACCACTTGGAATCCTTTGGCATGTTCATGGGCCATAAGTGGCCTGCTGGTTACAGGTTGTCTAGACCTGCTTTACATGTTGACTGTTTTATTTGCTTACTGTCCAAGGGACTCTCAAAAGTCTTCTCTAGCACCATAATTCAAAAGTGTCAATTCTGTGACTCTCCGCTTTCTTTACAATCCAACTTTCACAGCCATACATTGCTACTGGAAAAAAAAAAACAACTATAGCTTTGACTACATGGACCTTTGTTGGTAAGATGATGTCTCTGCTTTTTAGTACGCTATCCAGATTTGCTGTAGCTTTCCTTCCAAGGAGCAAGTGTTTTTCAATTTCATGGCTGCAGTCACTGTCTGCACTAATCTTTGAGCTCACGAATATAAAATCTGATACTGCTTCCATTTCTTCTCCCTCTACTTGCCAGGAAGTTATGGGTTAGGTTTTTTTTTTTTTTTAATGTTAAGTTTCAAGCTAGCTTATACACTTTTCTCTTTCAAAAAGCTTCTTAATCAGTCTTCACTTTCTGCCATCACAATGGTATAATTTACCTATCTGATATTATTGGTATTTCTCCTAGCAACCTTAATTCTGGCTTTTGATTTAACCAGCCTGGCATTTCACATGATGTACTCTGCATATAATTTAAATAAATAAGGTGATAGTACACCTTATCATACTTTGTCATACTCCTTTTCCAATCTTAAACCTATCAATTGTTTTGTGTTTTGTTCCAACTACTGCTTCTTGGCCCTCATACAGGTTGCTCAGGAGACAAGTAAAATGATCTAGTACTCCCATCTCTTTGAGCACTTGCCACATTTTCTTGTGATCCACACAAAGGTTTTAGTGTAGTCAATAAAGCAAAAATAGAGGTTTTTCTGTACTGCTTTTATTTCTCCATAATCCAATGAATGTTGACAATGTGGTCTCTAGTTTCTCTGACTCTTTGAAAACCAGTTTGCTATTCTGATAATTCCCAGGTCACATATTGCTAAAGGTTAGCATGCAAAATTTTAAGCAAAACCTTGGTGGTGTGTGAAATGAGCACGATCGGTGATTTTTATATTCTTTGGCATTGCCTTTCTTTAAGCAGTGATACCAGGGATGTCTTTTAGATGATAATCCTTTAAATTTTTGAAGGAAACCTTGTTCCCTTGCCCCACCCTCCGATCTTTTTTTTTAGGTCAAAAACATTCCTACTTCTTTGAACTGATTCTCATTTTTCACGGATTCCAAATCTTTATTCAAGGCAAAGTCCTTGAACAAACTACAGGCAATATGTTGCTTAGAATGACCACAACACTCAAGGTATGATCTGACTTTTAACAATCTATACTCCAGCACAGTTTGATTATTATGTCCCTTGATCTGGACCTAATAGTTTAATTAATGTGTCTTCCTATTACATTGGAATTCCATTGCCTATGTGCTAACCTTATTCTAATTTTTATCATACTTACTTTACATCCATCTTATTTTTCCCTCTTAAATTTTAAACTCTTTACATTAGTAATAAGTAGAGGAATTAAAATCAAAGTCTTTTCATGTTCCTTACAGTATTCTTACTACTGCAACTATTTGCCTCTTGTGTGATGTTCATTTCACTCTTTTAAATACTTCTTGTGCTTTATATTTTGAAGGGCTTCTCTTTGATAAAGAAAAGAGGTAAGCTCTCACCCTATCACATATTAAAATTAGACTATCATCTTGACCAAGAAGTTAGTCTTTTAGATGTTTGTCTAAGAGTTTGTCTAATAGACAAACTTAGTTTAGTGTCCTGATAATGAGAGAACAGCCAATATGACAGCCAAGAAAATAAATTTAATCTTGGGCTGAATTGACAGAAACAAACTATCCAGGAATAAGGAGATGATAGTCATTTTCTGTCCTATCCTGGGCAAACCTTGATCAACTCAGTGACTCACTATCGCCTCCAGGATTAATTTTAAAATTCTCTGACTGTTAAGGCCCTCTATAACCTGGCTTGTTTTTACTTTTCTTACTTTGTTACTCTGCAGTCCAGTGACACTAACCGCCTTGCTATTCTTTGCACTAGATATCTCATTTTTTCACTCCAGCTTTTTTTCACTGAATGTCCCCCAAGCTTGATAGTCTTTTCCTCCTAATCTCTGTCTCCTAGATTCCCTTTTTTCATATCTCAGTTAAATTCTCATCTCCAGAAAGAAAATTTTCTCAATCAACTTTAATTCTAGTTCTTTTCTTCTGTTGATTATTTCCTAGTTATTCTGTTTATATCTTTTTTTGTACATAGTTGTTTACATCTTGTCTCCCCCATTAGATTGTAATCTTCTTGAGAGCAGGGGCTATCTTTTGCCTTTCTTTGTATCCATCCCTAGTTATCACTACATTGCCTGGCATATAGTAGGCACTTAATAATTGCTAGTTGACTTTTTGACTGACATAATTTGGAGTATTATTTTCAGTTCTGGGCACTACAGTTTAAGAAAGATATTGATAAGTTGGAAAATGTTTAGAAGACAACCAGGATGGTGAATGGCCTTATATTAATAATGTATGAGAATGGGCTAAAGGAACCAGGCAAGTTTAGCCTAGAGAAAAGAAGACACAGAGGGGAAATGAGAATTATCTTCAAGTATTTGAAAAACTGTCAGATGGAGGAAAAATTAGACTTGTTCTGCTTGCCTCGAAGAGAACAGAGCCAGGATCCAAGAAAGAAAGTTTCAAAAAGGCACATTCAGACTTTATGTCAGGAAAAACTTCTTAAGAATACCATACAAAAAGAGACTGAGCTGCCTCCAGACATAGTAGATTTTTTCTCTTTGGAAATCTTCAAGCACACTTCAAGCCGCTTGTCAGATGGGGTAGATTTGCCTTCCATTGTATACATATGACTACATGGCCACTGAGGTTCCTTCTAAGTCTCAAATTTTGTGATACTGAGAAAAATCCACTAGTCAAATACTGACCGTACATAATGTAGATCAAACTTTTGGTTTCCCTTTCCAAACAAGAGAAGGACAGCTGAATGTGCAGCCCAATACAACATGGTTGTTTCCTGGAAAACTCTTGGTATTAGCAGCTTCTTTGGTTTTCTCAGGTCAAAAGAAAACACCAAAAAATCATTCTGTGGTTTTGTCTTTTTTAAGTTGAATCCTAGTTTCCATTTTTCTGGACAGCAGGGTTTTTTTTTTCCTTCTTCTTCATTTTAACCTCATTCTGGCAGTAAGTCCAAAGTCTGAGGTAGAAAGTCTTGAATGACATTTTCTTATATAGTCAATGACCATAAGACTGCCAATCATTTACATGCTCTATTTGTTACCCATCTGGTTCATGAATGGTCTTTCTTCTTACATATTTCCCAACAAGATGTTCTGATTTTATTCTTCTGGGGAGAGTTCAATATACACAACTCATTTTAGTTGATTGCACTTCTACATTCTTAGGCACTTTTAGACACCTTGATGCTCAGTGGTTTGTTGAATTAGATTGTTTGCAAGGCACTTACATGTGCAGAATGTTGTACCTTTGCCTAAACAAACACATGATCACTATACTCCCTTCAGGTAGGATGAAGAAAATGTTTAAACAGAAAAAAGGATACTTTATATGAGAGTGAAGTGAAAGGGGAAACTTATATACAAATTCTGTCATATTGTTTTTTCAAGCAATATTCTTTTTATGGTTTCTTCTAAAATTAGATTGTATAAAGAATTTATTAAGTGCCTACACTGAGGAAGAAGACACAGAGAGAAGCCTAAAAGGATTGGTGGGGTACCAAGGGAACTCCATTAAATAATGTGATATGCTGTTCAGAAGTGAACATATCCCACTTTAAAGTAGGTTCATTTCAGAAATGATGTAATTGTAAGTATCAAAGATGAAAGAAAGCCCAAGAAAAGGCAGCTACAATGATGGGACCCTGGATATGGCAGCAACACCACATAGTCATCTAAGATGATGAAAAACTAAGCAGAGAAGTATCAGTCTTAGGAAGAAATTGTGCCCTTCTGGAGGTCAGTGGCATAGGTTAAATCCATATTATTATGACTTTGCTCTTGAGGCATGAAATGCTTTTGTGTTTTTTAAATTTTATTTATTTTATTCTGAACTTAAGAAATACAACAAGAATTTCCATAACATAGTAGAATAGAAAAAAAAGATGATTGTACATGAAACTGCAAATCTATTATGTACAACTTGCTACTCCCTTAAAATATATAATTTATCATGTAATTTTCTTTTTTCCCTCCTCCACCACCGTGAAGATGGCTACTACTAGACAAAAATATGTATGCACACATATGTAAAACCATTCTATGCGTACTTCTATTTATCAGTTCTTTCTCTGGATACAGATAGTGTCTTCCTTCATATGTCCTTTGTAGTTAATTTGGGGATTTATAATAGCCAAAATTACTTAGTCATTCAAAATTATTCTTAAAATAATATTGTTGGTGCTGTATACAGTGTTCTCTTGGTTCTGCTCATTTAGCTCTTCATTTTTCCTTCAATCTTCCCCCACTGATTCCCACACTGTTCTTTAGATGACAGTTCGTGAGGTGAAAGTTCTTGAGGCCTAGTCTGTTTCCCTACAGAGCTGCCTCCAGGGCCTGCTGTTTGTTGATTCAGTGGAGTTGGCCTGGAGATGTTTACACTTCACTCTGGCCAAACCTCAGCCTCTGGAGGTCATGTCTTTCCTGTGGTCCTCTCAGCTTGTCTTCAGAGGACAACTGCTTTACCCCTTTATTTCTGTTGCTCTACATTAATTTTGTGGCAATGTTCTGTCTGTTTGTGAAGGAATTTGGAGATCCTGAAATTTTCTGACCTACTCCTCCATCTTCCCCAATATTTTTGTTTTCAAGTGAGGGAGCAAAAAAGTACCTGGAAATGAAATAGGATTGAAGTAAATAAGAAAGAATTAGATGAAAACATGATCTTATAGAATAAATACTGCTCAGGAAGAGAGCACAGAATCAAGGACATTCCAGGATAGTTCTGTGCTCTGGGTTAGGACTATATAT
Source organism: Vombatus ursinus (assembly GCF_900497805.2). Taxonomy (NCBI): domain Eukaryota; kingdom Metazoa; phylum Chordata; class Mammalia; order Diprotodontia; family Vombatidae; genus Vombatus; species Vombatus ursinus. The sequence goes on from NW_020954590.1 coordinate 97,766,738, forward strand.
ATATTAGAGCATGGGAGGGTGAATTTGGTGAGCAATTCAGATAAATGATTGCCACTCAATCTGCTTCCATTACCTTCACTTTGGTTTCTTCCTGAATTGTGGCCTGAATGTGACTACCTCCTCTTTACTATTTTCCATAGTTATGTCCCCTTACCAGCAGTAAATCAATTAACATTTGATCAGCTAAAAAAAAACACACTGGTTAGAATAAAGGTCTATTTATTGGGGTCTCTGTCTCTCATATTACCTGTTTTATTCTTGTTGGTTTGGTCTTCCCTTAAAATCTCCTCTGAGAGAGGTGAAGCTAACCTTACAGAACTTAAATCTTCATCCAGCGGAAAACAGTCTGGAGTCAGCAGAACTAGGTTTTAAACCCAGTTCTGCTGCATAACAACCATTTGAATGTGGGCTAATCACTTAACCTCTTTGGGCCCCAGCTTCCTCATTCATATAAAATGAGTTGGTTTGTCTAGGTGACCTCTAAGATGCCTTCCAACTCTCTATCTGTGACCCTATGGTTTTATGCTTCCAGGGATGCTCACCAACAATCAGCCATCTTCACCTCTTAACTACTGGTTTAACTTCATCGAATTTTAATTGTTAGATACTATTGATTGTACATAGAAATGGGGACAGTGACTGTCCTTGTGATTTAATGAGGAACTCCTCAATGAAGAAATTTCTTTACCAAAGGTCTGCACCTTTTCTGTAATTTACAATATTAGAGAGCTGCATAGATTGCTGAGAGCTTAAGGAACTTGCCAGGGGTCATGTATCCAGTACATGTCAAAGGTTGGGCTTAAAGTCATATCTTCTAGGATCCAAGGCCAGAACTTTATAGATTGCATTTCAATGTACACACCCACACCCACATGCACACACATGATTTTTTTATTTGTATAACATGTGCTTAAATATATATGTGAATTTTAGAATATGTATTAAATTATATGTATGTTAATATATATGATATAATACATATGTGTGAGTGTGCATATATACATATTCATATTAGGTTGACTTTTTTTTAATCTAATAAGTTCAAGAAGGCTGGATGAGCTAAGATTAATGAATTTTTCTTAGAGCTCAGCTCTTAACATGGTTTATCTTTGGAAATGTCAATTCTAAAGCATTCCTTAAATTCTTTGTACCATATGTTTCTTTTTGTCACCTAGTTACAGATTTAAAGTAATTTTGTACTCAATACGTTCTGTATGTTCATAGGCACCCAAAAGACTTAATCTATTTTGAAAAGATGAAGAGTTGAATACATGTCAGGAAAATATATAGGCCTATTTAGTCCTTTCCAAAAGAAAAGGCTGTTAGATATGTCTTTTTATGTTTATTCAAGGAGAAACCATGTGATTTACTATCACATTAATGTATTGTATGTTCTAGCCAAGCTCAAACACTCTTCTACTGTGCCCATGATTGTGCTATTTTCCTATACATGGAATACATTTCCCTATCCCCAATTACTGCCTCTTGAAATCCCTCCTGTCCTTGGAGGCCCAAATTAGGTGCAATCTCCTCCACTAAGGCTTCATTAATCCTTCCTAATATGATTTCTTTCTCCTTAAATTTCTCATAAAGGCTAGGTGATACAGTAGACAAATACTGAACCTAGAGTCAGGAAGACCTGGGTTCAAACTTGATCTCACTCACTATCTGTGTCACCCTAGGCAAATTATTTAATCTGTTTACCTCAATTTCCTTAGATGTAAAATGTCCATCATAATAGCATCTACCTCCAGGATTTATGTGAGGATCAAATGAGATCATATTTGTAAAGCACTTAGCACAGTGCCTGGCACATAATAGGTGTTATATAAGTGATTTTTCTCTCTCCTGATCTTTCTTGATACTCTTTCAAAATTGGTTGGTCTACATGCACTCCCTCACATCTCTCATCATTAGGAGATTAAAAGCTCTTTGAAGGAAAGGACTATGCCTGATTTCATCTTTGCACCTCCAGAGCTCATCAAAGAGCCTGCATAGCAAGTGTGAGATAAATACTTGTTGAATTGATTTGGGAGTACATCTATTAAGTTCTATTTTGCAAAAATGACTATTTGGAATAATTTGTGATATAATAATGTATTTAACCCTCAAAATTATTCTTGAGGAAATATTTATCTATACGAGTTCTGAAAGAATTGGGTGCTTTCTAAAAATAATTAAATTGAGCTGGCTGCATTTCAAGGGTAAAGGATAGCCTGTGGATATAATGTGTGCAACATTGGTAACCACAAAATCTTGGGGAAAAAGGAGGAAGACCTCCTGTCCATTGGGTGAACACCCCATGACAAACCTATGGTATGCTAGGATAAGAATTATACAGGATGGGCAGGCATGGATAGGCTACAATCCATGTCATCGGAAGAAATATAAACACTGATGAGATCAAAAACATAACTGAATATTTGGTTAGATTTTAATACTAGGAATGTCAATAAACAGGCAGCTATTTAGACTTTTCTCTATCACATCATGGAAACTATTCATCATAAGGATGGCTAAGGTCATAGAACAATATAATCATTTCCACTTTGTACTGTAGTTAATCTTATATAAATAAAATTGTTCAACACAGACTTATTTCTCTTATTGGGAAATGAGCAAGATTTTCACCCTTTCTAATTCATGGTTTAATTTAAGACTAAAAGAGTATTTCACAATGAGCTATAAGATAGCTCATTACACATCTAAGCAGACCTTGACTCTCTTAACTTTGTGAACCTGGATGTCTGCCTCTTAGAATCCCTTCTTTCCTTCAATATTCAACTCAAGTGCTACCTTGTAAATGAAGACTTTTTACATTCACCCAGTTGTTACTGTCCCTCTTCCAAATTATATTTTATTTTGTAGATTCTCTTCATTTTTATCTAGCAGATTTGTTCCTGAAAACTCATAGGGTGAATTTTTATAAGTGGAATACATAATGGACATTAATTTTAATGTGATATATTTATCTGACTTCCTAAGCCTCCAACTAATGCCCAGTTATCATTCACTGATACTCAAGGCCCAGATAATTCAACTTTTAATGCAAAAGAAACAAACAAAATAGTAGAGACAAAAGGAACAAATGAAAACAACAAAAATAATATCATACTCCCTGGACAAGTTGACATTTCTTGGAAAAGCAAGAAGACAAGGTAACTGTTCCTTCACTTTAGGATATATGATGCATGAGATTGTGACTATTGTAAACTGGAAAATCACAAGAATTCTGGTAAAATTGAACTAAACACACATCAACTGTCCAACTGCAAAGATGACCATGGAGTGACTCATATTTTGCTTAGTTACTCAAAAGCTCCACAAAATACAGATCACTTCTCATAATTTCTCCCCAGCTATTAGCTCTGTGCCTGGTACACAGTAAATGCTTAATAAATGTTTACTGACTGAATGTTAACCAACAGAGGGATATGAAATGAAATTTTTCATAAAGTTAAATTTTTGTAACCTAAGTGACCCATAGTAAGCACTTAATAAGTGCCATTTTATTTAGTCATTTATTTATATCCTTTATGTGCATTTTGTATTGAACAATATTGTTGAAACAATACAAGAGTTGCTTCCTTAAGGACAATAACTATTTTATTGACTTTGTCTCTTTAGAAGATATAAGAGTTCCTGGGACTCAGGAGGTACTAAACAAGTGCTTTACTTGCCAGGTACTACTTGCTTCTCACATGAAGCAAGGGTTTCTGAGTAATAATAAATGAAATTGAAAGACAAAGACCATTGAGGTGCAAAGTGGTAGGACCAAAATCGTGGCAATATAAGCCAGAGAACTGGTTGGTACCTTTCTTAATTTAGTTCCTTAGCACTGCTGCTGTTATTAGTGATTAAGAGAATGATAACATCATATGTAGAATCTTAAAAACTGAATCAGCTTTTGTCAGCCTATTTAAAAAAAAAAAGTTAAAGGAGTGCCTCTGGATAGACATCATTTGGGTCCTCTAATTTAATGGGGTATAAAAATATCCTAAAATAAAAAGCCCAGTTTTCTGTTTATTTCTTCTGTTTGTTAAGAAGTCAATAAACTACCCCAAACATGGGTTCTCTGCTAAGACTCCAATGTCAGCTGCTTCTGTGGCCAGCTGTAGCCTACTGTGAAAGGATTCCATTGACTATCATCATCATCCATACACAGTAGACTGACTATCCAGGAACCCTATTTTATTTTCAGTTATGGCTTCATTTCTGTTTCCATATTTAAAGACAAAAAGTCTTTCATGCCTTTGGAGTTACAGTTTTACCAGGCTTTCCCTCTCATTAACAATTATACAGTGTATGATCTTGAATTTACACAAAGTGTTTCACCTTGAAGGATGTCCAAATTCCTTGCACATATACATATACTCTTCCCCTGCCCCTCTCCTGCCACCCCAGTACACAAATCACGTCATCTCTGAAATTCCCGTCTCTTGAGGGTAGGTCGTGTTAGCTGAGGAACAGCAGATATTCTGTGTAATGTGGCTTAATAAGGTACCAAAGACCAGATGACAGGGAAAAAACAAACAAACAAACAAACAAACAAACAAACAAACAAACAAACAAACAAACAAACAAACCCAAATTACACTAGAAATGGAATGAGCTAAAAGACTAAATAAAAGTTTGCATCTTCAGTCAAGAGTTGAAAGAAAAAGAGTGACAAGCTAGGAAGAAGCATTTTGTATGCAAAACTGTCCAGAATTTTTTTAAATGCGATGCATGATATTGACTAGATTGGCAGAATTAGCTGAAGAGATATGAAAAGAAGACATCAGACTTCCTAACAAAAAGCCTAAAACTCATACATCTTAAAATAGCTGAAACAATAAAATATTGTTTGAGAGGAGAGTGAGAGGCAAGTGAGTTTGAGAACCATTTTATGAAGACCTATTTCTTGATGGTTGAAAGAAAATATGTATGTTGGGTAATGTAGCCCTAAATTTTAGAATTCCAAGAAATTGGAGAAAAAATTTCACCAAAAAACCCTAAGTCTGAGAAAGCAAATTTCAACAAGCTTAGGCCCTACATTGATCTCTGAGTTCCATGCTATGCTAGTAGAAGTGAGGTAGGATTAGGTGACCACTAAGTTTCCTTTCTTTTTGAATAGTCTATGATTTTTATGAGTTTCTACCACACCTTTATATGCAAGAAAGAGGAAGAAGAAGAGACTAAGATTGAAAGAAAGAATCATCCTATCTATACAAAGAATATAAGAAAGATTGACACAAAATTTACAAGAATTTCTAATGTCACTCCCAAAGGTCCATGTGAAGTGATTAAGGATCATGGGATCCTATGATTTAGAACTGGGAGGTATCTCAGAAGTCATCTGGCCCAACTCCTTCATTTAACATGAGGGAATAGAGTCTACAGATGAGGTCCACGGAGGTTAAGTGACTTACTCATTGCCACACAAGAGGGAAGGAGGACAGAACCGGAACAAATTAATTTTTCTTTCTTCTGCACTATAGCCCCTCTTAAGGACATATAATTCCATTCCAAAACCATGGTTTCAGTGGCTTTAGCAGAAATTCTTTTAAATATTACAAATGAAACAGTATCTGCCCTAAAAATGAGTTTATAATAATGTGCATTTAATTCTAAGTTCAGTTCTTTGTGAAAGCTCAAATATGATTTCAATCATTAAAGTAAACATGTAATTTCCTTTTTTTCCCAAAAAGAAAAAAAATTTGAAACCTTTATTCAGTCAATGAAATGTGAATGCTGGGCAAACAATGGAACAAAATATTCATTTGTTTATTATTCCATTGCTACAGAAACAACAGAATGGTTCAGTCACAGTTATGTTAAAGAAGAATAACATGAGAGTATTTTCTTGACCCCTAAAAAAATATGGGCTTGAAATTCAGGATCTTTCATATGTGCCGACATTATTTTTAAAAGTCATTTTGTATTATTAATTAGCAGATATGTTGATGTGCCTAACATGTATTGGACTTAAATGTTTTATGGGGTTTCACATGACATTTTACTTATAAAACTCATCCAAAAATATTTAGGTATAGATATAGTAACTTCTTGTGAAGAGCTAAAGAAAAATTAGCATGTAGGTCAGAGAAATATCATAGACTGCTCAACTCAGAGATTCTGAACCTTCTTATTTCATATGTCCTTTTGCTAGCATAGCAAAGTCTATTGATTCCTAGAATAACATTTTTTAAAATGCACAAAATAAAATACATAGGGTTACAAAGGAAACCAATTATGTTGAAATGGACATGTAATTTTTTTCATCCAAGTTCATACGCCCCATATCTATGAAATCTATGAACCCCTTGGAGATTTGTTTATCCCAAGTTTATCCCAAGAACACTCCTTGTTCTACAGGAGTGGGGAACCTGTGGCCTTGAGGCCACGTGTGGCTCACTAGGTTCTCAAGTGTAGTCCTCTGACTGAATCCAAATTACCCCTTAATAAAAGGATTTGTTCTGTGAAATTTGGATTCAGTCAAAGAGTAGCACTTGAGGACCTAGAGGGCCACATGTGGCCTCAAGGCTGTAGGTTCCCCACCTCTGTATCTAGTAAAATATTAAAAATTAAAGCATATTTCTTATTGACACTTTCATTAACATTCTAATAAGCTGAAGGAGGAAATATTGTATTGCCCCATAGCCAAACCATGCATTGTTTCTGTTCCATAGGAAAAATATATTGAATCATCTTGATTATTTCATGTCTTTTATAAGAAGGAAATATTTATTAAGTACCTACTATGAAGTAGGCACTGTGCTAAGTGCTTTACAAATATTATTTCATTTGATCCTAACAATAATACTGCAACATAGGTGCTATTATGACCCCAGTTTTACACTTGAGAAAACTGAGGCAGGCAGAGGTTCCTGGGCTCACACAGTTCATAAGTATCTGAGGTCAAATTTGAACTCAGGCCTTCCTGTCTCCAGGAATACACTCATGGATTCCACTCTATCCACTATGACATCTAGCTTACTTTTTGTTTGTATGTGTGAGGGGGGAACTTTTCTGAATTTACATGCCCTTTCATCTAAAAATCACTAAAAGCAATTCTACTGGTCCTTTTGTGTTCATTTTAAGGACCCATAACTATTTTTTGGAAATGATACTTCTAAAACTATTATTGTTTCTCTTGCCTCCTCCAAAAACCCCTCTGATTGAAGAATAAAACCAGACCTACTGCCAACTGCTTTGGTCAAAATTTTGGTCAGAAAAATATATTAACTACAGAAAATAACATCATGCAGGAATGCAATGCCAGCAAAAATATCACTATTGCCAGAGAATACACTCTTGGGTGGGTGAGTGTCTTGATTTGCCTTGAACATTTAATTAAGTGCAACTTTTCTTCTGGTGTATTCCCTTTCACTGATTGGCTGTTAGTTACATATACATCTCCAAAAAAACCCATCTCAGCTGTAAGTCATTTGTGTAACAAAGGTGCAGCACAAGTTGTGTTATGCTAAGAAATACATTTTATCCTCCCTTTTTGTATAGGATAGATAGATAGATAGATAGATAGATAGATAGATAGATAGATAGATAGATAGATAGATAGATAGATAGATAGATAGATAGATAATCAGTAGGAGGCTAGAACTGTGATTTCATTCACATAGGAATCAGATGAACAAACTTTCTATCAATGCAGGTTGGAGAAGGTGGAAACCTCTGAAACTTATAGTCTTAGAGAGATGCCTAGAGTACTGACAGGTTAGGGGGTTTACCCAGGGTCATTTAGTATTTGTCAGAAGTGTGACATGAACTCCGGTCTTCTGCCTCTAAGACAAACTCTCTACTTGCCAAATGGCCTGTCCTAGCTATAACTACGGTTATATCCCTTGATGCTGTGTAAGCACCTTGGGCATCTATGTAAAACCTTCTAAAAATCTTAGAAGGTTTGTAACTTCTTGGTCAGTGTTCACACACTGGGAGTTTGCTAGGCAGATGAAATTGAGTGTTTGTGCATATATCTATAGGTATAGATATAGATAGATACAGATTACCTATAGATATAAATTAAATATAGATTAGGTGTAGATGTTGATGTAGCTATTGATAGAGATGGAGAGAGATAAAGATAGAGGTAAAGGTAGTTGACATAGAGATATGGATATAGACATATATATGTATGTACACAAGTTAAACTGCTTCTTCCATCTGGCTGAACTCCTTGCTAATTGTAGTCTTGGTAGGATCATTTATTTAACCCTTTTTAAGAATCTCCTGGGGCAGCTAGGTGGTGCAGTGGACAGAGCACAATCCCTGGAGTCAGGAGGACCTGAGTTCAAATCCGGCCTCAGGCACTTGACACTTACTAGCTGTGTGATGGCTGGGCAAGTCACTTAAACCCATTGCCTAGCCAAAAAAAAAGTACTGTTATAAAGAATTCCCCTAAGAGAACTCTTTTGTTGTCAATAGTTGAATCTCTTTCTTTCAAATAAGTCCTGTCGCTCTGAGGTCACAGCAAAAAATGTAAACAGCAACAACAATAATAACTAGCATTTACTTAGTTTTTACTATGTATCAGGCACCATGCTAAGTGCTTTGCAAATATCGTTTCATTTGATCTTCATAACAACCTTGGGTATAAGTATATGGAATGATGGTACTTACAGCCCTTGCATTATTTCCCCTTCAGAAAGAGGAGAGTGAGTACCAAGCCAAGCTGAACTCCTCCATCCCCAAGCAGCCTTTTACAATCGTTCTAGACATAGAAAATACTGTAATTGGAAGCAAATTTATATGCTATATACTTATATTTATATTACATTATCTTTAATTTCTAATTGACTGTACTTTTGCTTTCCTGAGCCTTGCTAGTTAACTAGTAATTTTTAACATCACCATAACATTATTATTTTTTTCTAATTGCTCATGACCATGAAAATATCACCTGTTTCCCTTTGCCAGAAAATGACAAGAAAATCAAGTCTTTTCCCATTTTTTTTCTGTTTCATGACACCTTGACCTTCAAATACACATGGCTCATTTATCACTCCTTTGATTTCAGTTCTTTGTTTCTCTCTTTTCTGCTCACTGACAATTCCCATAGCTTTCTCCCTTTCCTCAGTGCTATGATATCAGCAAGGACAACCTTAGATTCATTATTCTAAAGGCGGTAGTCCTAGGCCCATATTGTATTCTTAACAAACATGGACAGCTTTAGTGACTTGCTACTAGTCCCAAAGAAAATTAGTGCCATAGGTGGGACATCACATGTCTAAAATATTCAGCTCAACAGGAAATTCTTTCTCATTGATTAGATCAAGATTGCATTTTGTTGTGTTTATTTTTTTTAATAAAGATTTGGGACAATTGTTTTTTCCTTTAAAATCAGATTGTATATTCCTTTTGTTTTATGTCAGAGTGCTTTCTGGACATATTCACTATCCCCATATTGAGCCTTCTCTTGTTAAAAAAAAAAGGAGAAAAAAATTAAACAAAATCAACTAGGCATAGCCACCTGTCCCTGGCACTGAAGGCAACTTTCCAGAACAACTTTCTCAGTACTGTACTGAGAGGGAGATCTGTGGGTTTCATCATCTGTTCTCCAGGGCCAATATTTGTCATTATATTTAGTGAGAGTTCTGCTTCCTTTTAGAATTCTTTTCATTTACATCATTATAGCAATTGTCTATATTGTTCTCCTGGTTCTGCTCACCTCAATCAGTATCAGTTCAAACAACCCTGCCCATGTTTTTCTCGAAGTCTCAGATTTGTTTCAGCCATTCTCCAACTAATAAGGACTCACCTCATTTCCAATTTTTCACTACCTTATAAGGTGCAGCTATGAATATGTTGGCATATTCATATGACCTTTCACCTCACCCTTGTCTTTTACCTCCTTGGGGTTATATGCCCAGTAGTGGTACTGCTAGGTCAAAGGGTTTGAATAATTTAGTGATTTGCTTTGCATAATTTCAAATTATTTTTCAGAATGGTTGGTCCAAAGTAGAGCTCTACTAAAAATGCATTATTTTCTTACAGCTTTTCCAATGCTGACCGATAAACTCTACTTACAAAAACCTCATACATTTACACCCATAGGATATTTTACCCACTATCCAACCACAATTGTTATCATCCCCTACCTTTCATTCTTTGATTATATTGTGAATTATTTGAGAGCAGTGACTTTCTATTGCCTCCTTTTGTACCCCCAGTACTTAGCACAGTACCTGACTCGTAGTTTTGTTGAGTTAGCTCAGTGACATCCAACTCTTCATGACTGTGTTCGGGGTTTTCTTGTCAAAGATACCGAAGTGGTTTGCTGTTTCCTTCTCTGAATCATTTTACAGATTATTGAACTAAGGAAAAAAGTGTTTATTATGCTATATTCTGTTGTACTGAACCCTCATATTTGTGAAGAACCTGGCTGTGGGTATATTCCAAGGCTCTATCTTCAGCTTTCTTTTCTTTTTATACTCTCTTAATTAGTCATCCAATCAACACCCATGGAGCAATTACTATATTTATGCTGATGACTTGTAAATCTATATATGTAAACTTCTCTCTCTCCTAAATTGAAGTTCCAAATTATCAACTGCCTAATGGACGTTTCAAACTGGATGTCCTCCAGGCCTCTCAAACTCAATTGACTAAAGGAGAATTCATTATCTTCCCCTCAAAATCCTGCCTTTTTATGTCTCCTATTCTTAGTAAGTGGGTGAACCAAGTTGAAGTGTGCTTAAACTGAACCCAGAACACTATTCCTTCCCCACTCCCATCCTCAGAGGCTCACAGTCCAACCCACTCTGTGGAAATGCATTTGATTTAGATACTGCCACAGAGAGCACTGCCCACCCTCTGACTCAGACCCATTCAACTTACCTAAGTCCCTCCAAGTCCTTCACAGCTGTTGACAAAACACGCAGGATCTTCTACTCAGCAGCTCAGAGTACCATGACTTGCTAGCAGGGACACCAGGACACCAATGGAACCAAGCTTAGCCAGAAATTGGGCACTTGAATTTGCCCTTGTCCCATCCCCTGTAGGCACTTAGAAAACTTCCCATTGTTAGCTCCCGGCAATAACTTCTTAGTCAATTTCTCTGCTTCACCACTCACTTCTCAACTCCTTACAATCCTTCTCTAGTGATGAAATCACTAGAGAAAATGCTCTCAAGGGTAACCAAAGATCTCTTCTTAGTTGTAAAATCATATGATTTTTAAAAAGTTTCTTAGAGGCAGAGATTGTTTTTGTAATTGTGCCCCCCAAATCTAGCACAGTATATTTTACATACTAGGAACTTAACATTTTATTAAATTGAAATTCTTCCATTTTTTGCCTCTTTAGGCACTGTCAATCATTCCCCCTTTCCTCTAAATTGTCTTCTCCTTTGGATTTTTGGACATTATTTTCTCTTTGTAGATGTATGACAATTTCTCAGGCTCCTTTACTGGATCATCTTCTATATGTTGCACTTAAGGTACTGTCTTGGGTCCATTTTTCTTCACTTTCTACACCTTCTCAGTCTCGGGTTTCTTACCAGCTTTTATAAGTTCAATTGTTATCTCAATGTAGATGATTCTTTTCTATTCTTCTCACATCTATAAATATCTCCTGGAAATACATGTGGATATCATGTTGGCATCACAAATTCAAAATGTCCAAATCGACACTCATCAGCTCTCCCCAAAATTCTCTCCTCTAAACTACCCTCTCTTTGTTGAGGGATTCTCTATCCTTCTCAGCACCCAGGTTTAAACCTTCAGAGTCATCCTTGACCATTCTTCTCCCTCATCCTTCAAATCCTATTAATTCTTCCTCTATAACATTTCATATCTACCCTCTTCCTACCTCCTCACATGACTAACTCCCTTTTCACCTGTCCCCTGAAATATTGTGATGGCCTGAACCTGTTTCTCTTCTCTCTCTCCACTTACTAGTTTATATTTCAGATAGGTGACAAAATAATCTTCCCAAGAAGAAACTGAGTGGTACAGTGAATAGAATGTTGGGCCTGGAGTCAGGAAGATCTGAATAATACACCTGGCATCAGTTATTTATTGCTATGTGACCTTGGAAAGTCACTTAACTTCTCTCTGTCTCAGTTTGTTCACCTGTAAAATGGGATACTTACAGCACTTACTTCACAGGGTTGTATGAGACTCAAAAGAGATAATATTTATAAAACACTTATCACAGTGCTTGGCATATAGTAGATGATATATAAATATTTATTCCCTCCTTATTTCTTCCCACCACCAAGACACAGGCCTAGCCTTATCAATCTCCTGTACAAAAAAAAAGCAACAAAAAACATCATTGGATCTGCATTGTTTCTAGAACAAAATTCAGTCTATACTAATGCAACTAATACTCCTGATGTATAGGAATTCAGCCTGCCATACTCACTACCACCTGTCACATCAAACTGTTTATTAGGAAAAAGGATATGAAGCAGAAGCATGTGCAACATCAGTTACTCAGGTCCCAGGATAGAACCCTGGAACACATGTTACTGAAATATTCAACTGGACCATTGAATTCAATATTCCATTTCTACTTCCATGCATTGACTCTGGCTGGAACACTTAGAATCTTCATCTTCTTTCTAGGCTCATTTCAGACATCACTTACTCCACAAAACTTTCCTTCTTTCTCTCTTGCATTATAATCCTTCTTATAGTTCTTTGTCTAATCTTAACTTTGCTTCTTCCTCTCTATCTCAAATTATACTTCCAAATGTTAGCAACCTAGTCTGTCCCTAATGTATCAATCTAACTTCCACAAGTCCACAAGTAAATAAATGATAATGAAAACTTCATGTTTCCCTTTGAGCTCATCCCTAGTCTTTAAGGTTGATTTTTAGAGAGACAAAAATAGCACTCCAAGGCATATGCCTTTACATATTGATTGATTACTAAAATGGATGGACAATCAGTCAGACCCAATACTGCACTTCTTTTACTTGATGGAGCCATTTTGAGCTAAACCAGATCTCCTATCTACTTATGGTATGCTTTAAGTCATCAGTTTGCAACATGGTGAAAATTATAGGCTATGGCAAAATAGCTCAACATATATTGGGTTTGTTGGCTAAATGAACCAATACTTTTTGTTCCCATGAAAATCATCCTGGCACAGCATAGAAGATTCATGAAATATGCATTCATATTGCTTTTCAGACTTTCATTTGCTGTAGTTTGCTGAATCTCAAAGCCTCAGTTTCCTCATTTGTAAAATGCGGATAATACTTACACTTTCTACTTCATGAAGTTATTTTGAAGTAAACAGTATACAAGCATGAGTTGCTATTACCACTCAGAGTTATTTATTATTAAAAAGTTTAATTTCTCAGGAAGAAAAATACCATTCAAATTTAAAATGCAATTATTCAACATTTCTATTTAATTATTTATTCTAGCAAAATGAAATTTAATATTCCAGTTCCAGGGAGAGTATACTACTGTAATTACATGAGCATTATCTAATTTTGTTTTGCATTTTTATTTTTTAATTCTGATGTAGATGGACAAATGAATGACTATTTTAATAAAAAATAAAGTTATTAATTCCATTGTAGAATACTTTTGTGTTTTTTAATATGTTCAAAAATTAACAAAATAAAAATTAACTTGGGTAGCATTCCATTTGTCCTGGAAAAAAATATCATTTTAGGGGAAATAAAAATATGGCTTTAACCTCCAAGTGTTAACTTGAATTATTCCATTAGTTTTACTTTGAATATATTTCATCTGTCAATTAATTGAGGATCAAAAGGTTCAATTAAAAAAAAATTCTTAAGCTTTTGTAAGGTGTGACACACTGTGCTAAAAATACTTAGTATACAAACGCAAAAAAGTAAACAATTTCTTCTCCCAAAGGCTTTACATTGGACTGAGGATATACAATATGTATAAAGTTGAATAAATAAAAATATAGCAAAATAATACAAAGTAATTTCAAGAACAAAATACAGTAATAGCTGGGAGAACCAGAAAGGTATCCTATAAGAGGCAGCACTTGAGCTATGCTTTGAATGAAGCTAAGGTTTAAATTGGAGAGGTGCAGTAGGAAAACATTCTAGACATGAGGCTCCACTTTCACAAGGCATGGAAATAGAGGATGAAATGCATATAACAAAGTAATCTAATATCTCATATGTGGTAACTAGATCTGTGTGAAAAATCTGAGGTCTTTTCTGTACATTAAAATTAAAATTGTTGTTGGGGATTTTAATTCAGTTGTAGAATCACTATTTTTGGCAGCTAACCAGTTGAGTGGTTACAGACATCTTTCTGTCTCCAGGGCCAGTATGTTATCCATATTCCACCTACCTACCCAGAAAGACTTAGCTGTGTGAATCCAAGCACCTAATCTCTGTCTGCCTCAGTTTCCTCAAATGTAAAATAAAGATAATAATAACACCTGACTCTTAGGGTTGTTGTGAGATCAAATAAGGTAATATCTGTAAAATACTTAACATAGCACCTTGTACATAATAGATACTTAATAAATGCTTATTCCCTTCCCTATGCTATTTTGGTATTTAGTTTTTTGAAAAATTAGCATATGCTGAAAGCCTAAATTGATTTTCAGATGTAGATACAGCCACTGAATTGGCTTTTTCCTTAACATTACATAGCTTTCTTGTTTGGGGTTTAGAGCTCATCCTAAAAAAGCTTAAATGTTTATTTTGTCTTGGTCTTACATGTTCATGTTTTTCAATTATTATATTTTTGTGGAGGTGAAAAAAAAAACAATTTTGGGAGTGTCAGCCTAGGAACAAGCAGGTATGATATTCAAAGTATATCTACACTTCCACTGTTTGATTTAGAATAGTTTTCTTTGTAGCCTTGTGACAAATAAACATTAGTTTAAGAATTTACTTGCCAAACAAAATTGTTTTTGATTAAACCATTCTTAAAGGACAAAGCCCAGGCATATGTGTTTCAAAGAGCATTCTTGACTTTAACATGTCAATAATACACAGAACCTAAATGATATAATACCAACCCAAAAAGTGCTTAACCAATTCAATTGCTGAATTTAATGTTCCTCATATGTGAAAAAAAATTATTTTGTTTATATGGGGGAAAGGGTAGAGAGATCTAATATGAAGTTATAGAATGGAAACCTTGTAATAGTTTTAGCTTTATGCCCTGATATTTTGGCATGAGATCAGTTTTGCTTGTTATGATTGGCTCAAGCGGTAGACAGGCAAATGAGTCTACAGAGACTGGTGTAACTTTAGCTGTTTACATCATTAAATATTGAATGATGACATATTTTGCTGTTTTGTTGCCAACTTTGCTTTGATAAATAATTGTTAGTATCAATAATTCATTAACTCCAATCATGAGGCATAGTTCCAGAGGAACTGAATCTATAGTGTTCATCATACAATAAATTTTTATGCTTTACTGGGGTGATTTGAAGTTATTGGTATTGAAATAAAGCAAAAGGTGAGTATAGCAGGTTTCCACTGAGTGCTGGATTCTATCCAAAAGTTTATATAAATGTACTCATTAGATTACAAACTCTGTTATAGAATTTTTTGATTAAGCTTCAAGGTAACCTTTCTTAGAGAAAGATTCTCAGGTTGAGACTCCCCACCTCAGGTCCTTTTTGAACTTTCACAAAACAAAAACAATTAAAAACCCATAAACACACAAACAATACAGATATAAAATATTTTTTTCTTTTTAAAAAGAACCTTCTATGTTTAAGGAAGTCTAAACTCCAGTTATGAAAATTAACTGACTAAGGAAAAAAATAATTCTGTGGCCTCAAGTTATATCTACATCTTAGGGTCAGTTTAATAAAAATAAAAGTGGAAAAGTAACCTAAGTTTAAGTGGTTGGTCAGCCTTTATTCCTTTAAAAATGTAATTTTAATTTTTTTTTAAAGAATAAGCATTCATTTTTCCTTCCTCCTACAACACCCATTAGAAAAAAAAAAAAAAACAGAAAACTCTGTTAGAACACATGCATAGTAAAGCAAAACAAATCCTCACATTGACAATGTCCAAAAATGAGTGTCTCATTCTGTAGCCTGAGTACAGCAGCTCCCTGTCAGGAGGTAAGTAGTATGCTTCATTGACAGATCTCTAAAATTGAGAGAATTGTGGTTAATCATGGGGTTGATTAAAGGTTTTATGTTTTTACTTCAGTTGAAATATAGTAGATTTTTCTTCAAGCTCTTATTTTAACTCTGTGGATCTTTAGGTTTAAAATCTGTTTCTTGTAAACAACATGTTGTTGGATTCTGCTTTTTAATGCATTTTGCTTTCTTCTATTTTATGGGTGAATTAATTTCTTTTACATTCACAGTTGTGATTGTTAATTGTGTATCGCTCTCCATAGTATTCCTTTATATGTTTTATTGACTTTATTTGTTGTCCCCTTCATATAAAGAATAGGATGTGGAGGAAAAAAAGAATGCTCAACACTCAAGGCTAGGTTTGACGTAACATGCCTCTGCCCCCTTGTTCTTCTCTCTCTCTCACCAAGGACCTAATGGCATGTACTTATTTTATCTTTCTTTTCTATTAAAACAAATTTCCTTAGTTAGAGTTGGTTATGTTTAGGAGTAATCCTTTCCTTAATCTATCATCCCTTTTGCCTCCCCCCTACCTCCTGTTTCCCCATTGAGTGAATTGTATTTTGATACCCAACTCCATGTACATTCTCCCTTTCTACGACAAGTTCAGATGAGAGTAAGATTCAAGTGCTGACCAGTCCCCTTACATAGTTCTCCTTGTTTCTGTTCCTTGCTCTCATTCCTCTTTTTTCTAGGTCAACATTTTTTTTTGGCCATAAGATACCTTACATGATCTTTTACTTTTTGTCTTTTGACCTTGTTTGAGTATTTCTTTTTGTCTCATGGAATCACTAATATAACTATGTATAAAGCATATATGTGTAAATATATTATATATATATAAATAAAATATGAATGTCTATATTAAAATGGATCAAATATGAGTTAATAATGCCATGAGACAAAAATCCTAAATATCAAAAAAAGACTACACACACACACACACACACACACACATACATCTTAGACTCTTTTTAAAACCTTGCTTTATCTATTCAAAGAATTCAACTTGAACTTATACCCAAGCAATGCCATACTTTTCTTTGAGGCTTTACTTTTAGATATTATTGAGTTGTTCTTCCTCTGAGTATGTCTTGAGTGCCCCTATTACTTTAATAGTTCTTTATGATGGAATACCACACTAAATCTGTGATCTGCTATTGAGTAATGAGTGACAGAGCTGACAGCAAACATGTGTTTCTTTAACCAGCAGAAGTCAGTCCCCTCTGTGTGAGTCTGGGACCTCTTCTTTCCCTAGAGCACACACGCATCCTTCTTTCAGCACATCCTAGAAAACTCTCTGTGTCTGTTCTTTGTTTGACCTTGTCCCAAGTGTCTCTAGACTTCTTGTTTGTATTCATGTATCAACCTGTGCTGAAAAAAAATGGCTTAATGTGATGTTTTTCTTGAATTTCACACTGAGGATAAGTCTGATGCATTTTCTAAAACTATGTGGAAAGGATTCTAGGAAGATGGCAGAGTAGATTAGAAAATTCCAAGCTCTCAAGATTTTCCTCCACAAAAGAGATAAAATATGGCCTCAGGGCAAACATAGAATGCTAAAAATCAATAAGAGAAGGGGCAGAACAAAATTCTTCGTGGGACAATCCGAGATCTAAAGAAAAATCCTGGGATGAGATTTGGCCCCAGTGAAGAGTAAATACCTCCAGGTTAGGAACTGCTTAAACAATAAGCAGCAAGCACTGGGGTTAGCTGGGTTGGGAGGCTGCCTGAGCCCCAGCTACAGGAACTTTTACCCCTGTGACAGTGAGGGGAGTGGTCTGAACCAAGGAAGATTGAGGACCTCTACTGACAAGGAAAGCCAGACCCAGCTGTGCTGCAGAGACTCAGAGGGGGTGAGAAGGAACCAGCACAAAGCCAGTGAGTGTAGAAGCAGTGGAGCGGAAACACTGCTGTCTGGCTGTGGGCACTTACAGAGGGCTAGAGGTCTTGGTTTAGGTTCAAGGTCAAAGAGGAGAACTGAAGAAGAATCTGAGGTCAGTGGTATCATCCCCCATACCCTAGGAATAAAGGTGGTGACAAAATTGAGATTTTAAAAAATGCAGAGAGGCAAAGGAGAAAGAATCTAACCATAGAAAGTTACTATGGGAATAGAGAAGACCAGGGTTCATCTTCAGAGGAGGATAGTGAAGCAAAGAAACCCTCTTCTGCCCTAAAGAGTAATGTCAAATGGTCACCTGCCCAAAAAGAATTCATAGAAGAACTTGAAAAAAGACTTTAAAAATCAAATGATAAAATTGAGGAAAAACTAAAAAAAAAATCCAAGAAAAACAAGAAGATTATGAAAAGAAAATCAACCAATTAGAAAAGGAGATCCAGAGTCTTAAGGAAGAAAATGACTCCTTGAAAATCAGAATTGGGCAAGGGGAAGCCAGTGAAATTATAAGAGACTGGGGGCAGCTAGGTGGCACAGTGGACAGAACAATGGCACTGGAGTCAGGAGGACCTGAGTTCAAATGCGATCTCAGACCAGACACTTGACATTTACTAGCTGTGTGACCCTGGGCAAGTCACTTGACCCCAATTGCCTCACAAAAAAAGAAGAAAAAGAAATTATAAGAGGTCAAGAAATAATTAAACAAAATATAAAGAATGAAAAAATAGAAGAGAATGTGAAACACCTCATAAGAAATGTGACTGATCTGGAGAATGGATCAAGAAGAGAAAACATAAGAATAATTGCATTACTGGAAAGCTATGACAAAAAAAAAGAATCTTGATTCAACAATACAAGAACTAATTAAAGAAAATTGTCCTGAAGCATTAGAACAAGAGTGGAAAGTAGAAATAGGAAAAAAAATTTCACAGATCACCACCTGAAAGTAATAGCCAGACAACTCTACACTTACAGTGATACCCACTGGTCTTAAAGCAAGAAAGCTCTTTGTCAATCTTATAATCCTATATATACCCTATTAACATTATTTCTGTAAATCTATATCAATATGCATTTCCAACTTTTGAAATCTTCAATTCCTAGGTTGAATAAGATGCTGCTCTGTCCCCCATTTTACTTCAGAAACTCTATAGGATAAATTTAGAGTCTTAAATCTGTTTACTCAAAACTTCCTTCTGGGCTAGTTACTTGAATAGATTTTCCCCATAGTACTCCCCTATAGAATTTCCTCATCTGTATCTATTGATAGTCATCTCTTCTTTCTAGGTCCAGCTACATGCCATATTTTCTATGCAGTCCTATTTGATATGGCCAGCCAAAAGTAGCAGATAAACCTTCCTTCAATCTCTCAAGATCCTAGATTGAGCACTTCAGTGCATATTTCACCAACTGCTCCCCTCTTCCATATTAACTAGTTAAGGACAAGAACAACATCAATTATATAATCTTCGTGAGCCCTCCTCATTTTTCTTGCTGCTCATCTATGCTGTTTCACCTCATTCATAGCCAAGAATTTTCTCCTCTTTCTTCTTACTTTCACAGTCTTTACAAAACTGGAATTTCACTATATGAATTGGCAATACCTAATAGCCAAGAAATACTTTACTAACTAAAGACTGGGTCTAAATACTCCACTACAGTATTTCTATCTTGAGCAATAGTTGCCATTTAAACAGGTACTTAGCAACCAGGTGAAGCAAGATTCACCTCAAAGCATCCATTCATCTATACCAGTAGGAAATGGTTGATTTCAAGAGCCTTTGTTTTGGTCTTACCTACATAATACTATTTGCACTGTTTCTACTACAGACAGTTATTTTATTCCTGTGTGCAGGAACACTAACCAATAACAACTTGAATGAAAGACTCCACCCACATCTTCATAATAGTATTGGAATCATTATTAAGCCTGCTTTTTGTCTGAGTTTACCTTCCATTTAGACCATACCTGCTTTATATGCATAATTTTTACATGTTGTCTCCCACATTATAATGTGAGGTCTATGAAAAAAGGGCCCTTTAAAAATTTTCTTTTTTTTTTTTGTTTGCTTGTTTGTTTACTTGAATTTCTTTCTATCCCTAGCATTTAGCATAGTTCCTGGTGCATAATAAATATAAAATGCTCATTGACTTACTGAATGATTGTTTCCCTGGATTATGTTTCCTAACCATCAAACGATAATACACCCTTGATATACCATGGAAACAACCACAGACTACATTATTTTCATAACTTTTTGATCTTTCTTTTCTTTGAACTCCTGAAACACTATGTACTCCCTCACACTTATGAATCAAGCCTGGCTGTATCTCTCATTCAGAATTCTAGGGGTTTGAGTGTCTCTTCTCTTTTGTCATCAATTTAAGTGTTTATTCTAGCATCACCTGTTTCTCATTTTGCCAATGCTTGCCACCAGGGACCATTAAGTCAGTTCCATTTAGCCAATCAACATCGATTAGGTTTCACAAGAAGACATTTACTGGAGATATAGCAGATAAGAGCAGCTGTACAAACATTTTTCTCCTACACTTTGGGGCACAATCTCTTATTCACCACCTTTCTCTGGGAGAGTGGGTTCAGACTTAACACAGTTTCTACATAGCATTGGTCCTAACTCATGACAAGTTCACATTCCAATGGAACATTGTTTTTGAATGGGTTCTTGCCTTAGCCTTAGCCACCACTGGATTAGGCTCCAAAGGATACTCAAAACTGAGCTAGCTGAAAAACCTGTAATGGACTCTTGTATGACTCCTCGATTTCTGGTCGCTTACACTCATAACTTTTTGAAACTCTCTTTTCCTTTTTGGATATAATTTCCTTAATCATAGACCACATGCTGACCAAGAAAAGAGATGGATTGCAGCCTCCCCAAGAAAAAGTCACACATAGAGGAATAAAAGCAAGAGTAAGAACTATGTTATTTGGTGGCTTTTGAATGCACATCAATTTCTGTCTCTGATACCATAGCCAATCAAAATGGATATTATTCACCATGTGAGTAGCAGAATAGAATAAGTTACAGAATGTCTACATATCACCTAAGCACTTGCATTACATGTCATCACGATTTCCCTGGAATTAGGACCCCCAGTTTCCTCCACATGGGCAACTGAGTAATTGACATTTTAATCATGTTCATAAGGACTGGGCTCAGTGACCAGTCTCTAATTACAATTGCATAATTTGGCCCTCAGTTGTATATTCTCTTCTATGTTTTATTGGTAGCTAGATAGATTGCTGGTTAAAGTGTTAGATCAGAGCCAAGAATACCTGAGTTTGTACTACCTCACATACTTGCTGTGTGATCTTGGTTAAGTCACTTAACCCTTCTTAGCCTATAGTCCCTTCATCTGTCAGACAGGGAAATTTTTTTAAAAAAAATTTCCACAAAGACTGTTGTAAAGATCAAATGAAATGAGTACAAAGCCCTACTGACTTATAAATTCCCTAAGTTTAAAGTATGGGATTTTGATTCATATTTCCTTTTTCACCTCTTGCACTTATTTGATCTGAATGTATTCAGTGTATGGTTGGTCATGGACTGATTTTTATGAATGTGAGCATATGGTTGGGCTTTTTTTTAGTGTCCCTGCTGCATAAAGTATAATCTGTATAATCCGTATAAAAGTATACTAAGGTATAATCAATAGTATTAAAAAGTATAATTTATAAAGTATAACTTATTACTAATAGCAGTGTCAACTACTAAGTATCTGACTTTCTCTGTCTGTGGTTTGTATATGTTTGAATACTAGCCAAGCCAACATTTGAGGGCAAGGGCAACATTTGAGGGCAAAGTTCAAACATACTTCCTTCTTATTCCATGATCTTTTTGCCTATAAGATATAAAGAGTCACAGTGTGTTAGGGGTGGATCTCTTATTTTTACATTTCCTTACTCATAAAAAATTCCACTAAAACTCATCATTTGTATTATTGATATTATTAAATATAGAACCACAATGCTAGTATTCATCAGGGATGGAAAACATTTGTGAGATGTTCATAGAGACTGTGAATACTGATAGCATTAGCTCCTTGGTGGCACACACCTGTAATTCCACCTACTATGGGAAGCTGAGACTGGTGGATGCCTTGAGTTTGAGAGTTCTGAGCTGCAGCAGGGCTAACACTGATTGACTCTGTACACTAAGCTTGGCTTGTTGGTAAGCAAGCCACCAGGAGAGAGGGCACCATACTGGCTAAGGAGGGCAGAACTGGGCCATGTAAGAAGAATGGAGTGGGTTAAAGCTCTCACACCAGTCAGCAGGGGAATTAGGCAGGTGGGTGACCACTGCACTTCCAGACTGGGTGAGATGGGCAATTCAGCAAAAATGAGAAAACAGTTGATTCACATTAGAATATTAAGATGTACTGAAGAGGAAAACTATAGTAGCAGTTCATACTACATAGCTCACCTCAGCTAACTCCACTAACACTGAAGTCTTATTTATCCTGCCTGGAGGATATTTAATTTATTCATTTCTTTCCTTAAAAAAAAAAATCATGTCTGTTACAACCAGCACTGTGTTCATTGTGGAAGTTGTTGCTATTTGGGATTTTTTTTTTTAGTTTTCATAATAAAATGCTATATTTTAACTGTTAGCAACCTGGAGCTGATCAGTTGCTTATAAGCTGCTAAATTATTTAAAATTTATATCTAGTTCTTGTATCAAAGAGCCAGCATGGTGTAGTTGATAGAAGGCCAACCTTGGAGTCAGGAAGATGCAAATCCAAGTTTTGCCTCTGACACAGTTTCATGACTATGAATAAATCATTTAACCTCCTGGTGCTTCAGCCATTCCTTGTTATTTAGTTGTTTTCAATCAAGTTTAACTCTTCGTGACCCCATTTGGATTTTCTTGGCAAAGATGCTGGAGCGGTTTGTCATTTCCTTCTCTGGCTCATTTTACCATTGAGGAACTGAGACAAACATGGTTAAACAGCTTACCCAGTGTCACATAGCTAGTAAGTGTCTGAGGCCAGATTTGAACTCAGGAGGAGGAGTCTTCCTGACTCTCTGTCCAGCATTCTATCCACTGTGCCACCTAGCTGCCTTCAGCCAAAACTGTAAGACTTTAAATTACAGATAAGTTGCCAATCTACATCAGTGAAGAAAGTTTCCATATCAGGAATTCCCGCCCCTCCCCCCTTCACCCCATACTGAGGAAATCACTTAGCAAAAAACCACTTGATAAAAAAAAAATAAACTTAATTCCTATTTTCCATATAAACCCAATATTCAAAGCTAGTGAGACTTCAGATGTACCCAAAAGCTAGAGTGGGCAGGGGGAGAATCTGTGGCCTTGAGGCCATGCCACACAAGGTCTCAAGGCAGAAGGTTCCCCACCCCACTCTAGAGTTTTGGTGATAAGTAACTTACTCTCATAATTCAGAATTTTTTTTTTGGCTTTTCAATCCCTGACAAGTGCTTTCTGACAATCTATGTTACCTCTCAATTCTAATGTTTTCTTCTTGAAAACAAAGATGAAATTTAAAAATTGGTTTCCTTGTAAAATTGTCTTTTTCATTTAAGAAATTATTTACTTGGAATCTGATGTAAGAATTTCCCAGGATTTCTTATAAAATTCCATCCTTATTAGGGCAATGACTTTCATGAAATTCCCTAGCTCTCCAAATCAATTTCACTGTCACCTGATTTTTCCCCACTCTGTTACTGGAGCACCTATTAAATATTGACAGCATTATATATTTAACCTAACTAAATCAGAAGCTGTTTTACAAAAGAAAGTTTCTCTAATCTATGTCACATTTTGAGGGAGAAAAGATTTTGTGACCATATTTATTGTACGTAGGTGAATAAATATAAATGTAGGATACCTGCTGTCATACCAAAAAAAAAAAATGCTTTGTTAGCTCATTGGGAGGCCACACATGTCGGATGTCTTTTGACAACCTGGGAAATAAAACCTTCTTTTTTTAGGACCTAATCTATACTGGTTGCAGGCCACACATTCATACTGGCTTTTGGAAACTGTACCAGCTTTACCATTTACCAGTTTCCTTATTTTTTTTAATTCTCTTTGGTGCTTGGTTTCAGGATCTTGGCCAAGTTGCTTTCTTTTCCTTGGTATCCTAAATCTGTGTTCTTTCAAAGATGAAGATAATAATATCTCTGTACTACCTTTCAAATTAGGATCCCCCATGAGCCTAAAACCAAGTACTTTTTAGCCACCTTTTATAGTACAGGAAACACAGGCGAATGGAGAAGTTAAGAAAATTGCCCAAGGTCATACAGAGATTTGGAAGCTGAGCCAGGAATAGCACACAGGCCTTCTGATTCCTAGTCAGCTGCCATAACCACAAGACCACAGTCCATCTCTGATGATGCTAGAACAAGCCATCTTGGCATCATACACTTCAATTTATAGTGCTACTTGAGAAACAAGTGTATAAACACTATCTTCTTTTCTAAAGGTATACAGAGCAGCTGTGTTTTAAAAGAAGGGAAATTGCCTTGAGTCAAATAAGCCACCAGTCTTCAACTAAGTGTTTAAATTCAATCCCTAATGTTAGAATGGGTAAAACTTTTTTTTAAATTGATATTCTTTGAGTGGGGAGGAGGATAGGCGAGGGAGAGGAATGTAAAGGATTTATGCAACCATTCACTTTCTCCATTCCTGATTCATTTAGTTTCCCTGGCTTTGAGGCTAACTGGAAAAGAAAGGTGAGAAGCAAGACCAGAGACAGCTTAAATTTGTTTCTGAGTCCTTGAAAAGTCTTTTCTTCCTCTGAATTTTAATAATAAAACAGAATCCCAGAATATTAGAGTTGGAAGGGATCTCAGAATTCAAGTCTAATCTCCTGTACCTAACCAAAAATCCCCTCTATACCATCACCAATTAAAGTCCATCTAGCTTTTGCTTGAAGATTTCAGGTAAGAAGGATGTGTTGGGACAGTCCATTCTGCTTTAGGGAAGTTCTAATAATAAAGTTTTCCCTCATTTTGATCTGAAATCTATCTCTATAGCTTGGACCCATTGCTCTTATTTCTGCCATCTAGAAATGAGTGGAACATTTTTTTTCAGTCTTCTAAAATAGCTATCTCCTATCTTTAAGTCTTTTCTTCAAGTTAAACACCCCCTATTCTTTCAACTAATTCTTATATGACAAGATGTTAAGATAGTTCACCAGCTGTTTCATCTTCCTCTTAGAGCTGTCTGGTTTATCAATGTTTTTTTTTTTCTTAGAACATGGCACTCTCAACACAATATTCTGCATATGACTTAATCATGAGTACTGTGATACCATCCCCTTCAGTACATTATACCTTTAAAAGTATACTAAGATCCTAATATCTGTCATCTTCCTCATCTCTGCTAATATTTTTCAGATGAACTGCTATCTACCGATGCCTCTGCAGTCTCATATTTCTGAAGTTTATTTCTTAAACCCAAGTGTAACTCTCCATTGATCCCTATTTTATTTGATTATATTTGGCCCAATATTCTAGTCTATCAAGGTCATTTGGAATCTTGAATCTGTCACTGAACGTGTTAGCGATCCCTTCCAACTTCATGTCCTCTGCATTTCAAAATGTCATTTATGTCTTCATAAAAGTGACTGATAAAAATGTCAAACAACACAAGGACAAATGCAGATTCCTTTGGCAATGACCTTCCTCCAAACTGACATCGGCCTTTTGATGGCTAATCTTTAAGTTTAACTGTTCAGACAGTTTTCTTAATTTTCTATAAACATAGCATCAAAAATCTAGAGCTAGAAGGAAATGTAGAGCTCATTGAATCCTACTTCCTCATTTCCCACATGTCGAAACTTAAGCCCAGGCTTGCCCAAGGTCTCACAGGAAGTAAGCAATGGTAACAGATTTGAAATTTAGATTCTGTGACTCTAGATTCAACTGCCTCCTACATTGAATCCAAGTGATGGTTTCTTATCTAGCCCATGGCTCTACATTTTCTAAAACAAAAGGATAGGATATCTTATGATATGCTTTCTTAAAATCTGGATATTACAGTATATGGATATGCTAACTATAGTATTTCTCTAATTAATATCTATAAGCAAAGTTCTCTTCAAAGAAAATGTCCTAATCTCCATGACCTATTATTTTTTTTAAGACAATTAAGGTTAAGTGACTTGCCCAAGGTCACACAGCTAGTAAGTGTCAAGTGTTTGTATGAGGCCAGATTTGAACTCAGGCCTCCTGACTTCAGGGCCAGTGCTCTATCCACTGAGCCACCTAGCTGCTCCTTCTATGACATATTCTTGTGGAAGCCACATGGGCTCTGTGATTACTTCTATTTCTAGATATTTACTAAAGATCTCTTCAGTATATTGTTGTTTTTGTTCAGTCATATTCAGTCATATCTGACTCTTCTTGACTGCATTTGGTATTTTCTTGCAAAAATACTGGAGTGGTTTGCTATTTCCATCTCATTTTAAAATGAAAACTGAGGCCAATAGGGTTAATGACTTACCCAGGGTTACACAGCTAGTAAGTGTCTGAGGACAGATTTAAACTCAGGAAGATGAGTCTACCTGACTCTAGGTCTGACACTCTATCCACTGTGCCACCTAGCTACCTCCACAAATACATTATATTTGTGTAATTCTTGATTATTTCTTTCTCATGATCTCTTCTGAACCTCACATTAACATTTGTATATGGATAGAGCAAGTGTTATAATAACAGAACTACAGGAAGAATTGGAAAATCCCTCAGTGATCATCTGGTCCAACTTCTACCCCTAAAACGAACCATATGCACAACATTTAGCTTCTGATAGGAGCTCACTAGTCCCTAAGGAAAGCCAATTCCAAATTCTGACAACAAAAATTATTTTAAAATTTTCTGTATATTTATCTGGGATTAGCCTCATTGTCATTTTGGCCTATCAGTCTAATACTTGCCTTCTAGAGGTTGTTGTCTTTTGTTCTCAAAGAGGACCAAAGTGACATCACTATGTTAGAGTCAAGTTATAGTGTGTCCAACTGTGCCTGATCAGACCAATATGAGCTCAGAAGGCTCTACCACAGTTAGTCCACAAATTGTCTATGTGAACATTTGGGGTGGATTCTCTAAACTTGTGCATCACATGTTTTCTTTTGAGTTACTTCAATCCTGCTTTTCATAGAGCCCAGTACCTCCTCTGATGTGGGTACTCCATATTGTGCGGTCCTTTGCCAGTGTCTCCCATGTCATATAATCAACTCTAAAGTTCTTCAGAGAGACCTTGAGAGTGTCCTTGAATCCTTTCTTCTGATCACTATGTGAGTACTTGACTTTTGTGAGTTGTCCATAAAATAGTCTTTTAGGCAAGCATATATGTGGCATTCTACATAATGACCTTTCATATGTTTAAAGATAGCTACTATGTCTTCTCTAAATCTTCTCTTCATTGAGTTCACTATTCTTTGTTTCTTCAAGTTCTCCTCAAGTCACATGGCTTTAAATTTCTTTACTTCTCTGGTCTCTTTGCTGTGGATATGCCTTATCTTTTCATTGTCCCTCTGTTATTGCGTCCACCCACCCCCCTTTTCTTTTATTATCATCTCCATTTTACATTTATATACAGATTACTTAGAAACTATTTAGGGGCTGTTAAGAGGAGAAGATAGGGGTTACAATTACTGCTGTTTTTTAATATTTTCATACTGTCAAAACTTGAAGTTTATAGGATGTTTTGGTTATTAGACATGTGATTACCATGTGCACTAATACTCCCTGAATGTTAAATAATTGTAAAAAATATAGTCAGGAAAAGTGAATATGTAAAAGTTATTCAGCGCAGGTCACATAGTAGGGAGGCGCTATTTTTGAATGCACAGTAAATAAGTATACATATGCCCCATTTAAAGAAAACCCAAATCTATATACATGTGCATTCATAATATGGAAACAAACTTGTTTGGCATTAAAATGCTTCATAACCATAACCTATCCATGCAGTCTAATATTCACATTATTTCCCAAACTAGAAGTCAAGAAGACCTGAGTTCACATCTTGCCTCAAACCCTTACTCTTACTATCAGTGTGATCCTGAGCATAAGGACAAGTCTCTTGACTTTTCTCAGACTTAGTTTCCTTATCTGTAAAATATGGATATACAGTACCTTTCTCATAGGGTTGTTATGAGGATCAAATGAAATCAAACACACACACACACACACACACACACACACTGCTTTGCAAATCTTAAAGCACTACACAAATGGTAGTTGTTATGACGATTATTACTTTCTATGTTTTAGCTTCAGTCAAATCGGCCTCCAAACTTCACTTAGTATGTGACATTTCTTTTCTTTCTCTGTGTCTTTTACTCAAGTTGCATCTCATAATTGAACAGTTTTGCTTCCTCATCTCTGCCTTATGGACAGGGGCCTTTTCATTTTTTAATTCACTGTTGCTGCCACATACTAGATGTTTAATAAATTCTTGTTGATTAATTGTAATCCTAATGGGCAGCTCAAGTACTGCTTTGGACATCAGACCTGTCCTGATTCCTTCCTTTGTTAGTACCTCCATATCCCCCCCACGAAATGACTATTTACTTTTTACATATTTTATGTTGAGTTGTCTAACTTTACAGGGTAATTAGGTGGCACAATGGAAAGAATGCTGGGCCTGAAGTCAGAAAATCTTATCTTTCTGAGATCAAATCCAGCTTCAGACACTTTACTAGCTATATGATCCGAGACAAGTCACTTAACCTTGTTTGACTCAGTTTCTTCATTTGTAAAATGAGATAGAGAAGTAAATGGCAAACCACATCAGTATCTTTGCCAAGAAAACATCAAATGCAGTCCCAAAGAGTTGGACATGACTGAAATGACTGTACAACAGCAAATCTAACTTTATGCTGCTTCCTTCCAGTAAATTCTTCCAGTGTAGGTATTGTTTTGTTTTGTTTGTATCCCTGGAGCCTAACATAGTGCCTGACACAGTAAGTATTTAATAAAATGGTTGTTGAATTGCTTGGAATTGAATAAATTAGGAATAACATATTAAATACCTAATATAACTATAAACTGGTACAGCTACAGATAGTCCTTTAAATCAGAGGGGTAAAATGATTTTCCCATCTTTTAACTCTAGGACACATGTGACTAAGCAAGAACATTGGTCAAATGGGATCTCTGCAGTGTTCCAAAATTTATTTTTGATTCCCTTTAAGAAATAAGGAAATATAAACTATCCCAATGAGATGGCTTTATCAGAATTAATGCAGTGGAGTTATGGCAAAGGGAGGGGATTGAACTTATTCTACTGACATCCTAGTCTGTAACCATCTAACCTATCACTACACTTGGAAAAAAAATCAAGCATGCTGAATGAGAACTGAAAAAATAGAGCTGAAAAGGAAATTTCTTGTCAAAACAAGCCCATTCTTGTCAAAAGCAAGAATTTTAGTAGGAATGTTCTGAAAATAGTCTAGAATTCAAGTAATTCAGCCCAGGGTGTGGACAGCTAAGATGGCTACAGTTAAAAATAGAAGCATTATTTTCATCTATTTGGCTCTCTCTCCAAGTATGCTTCTGATAGCACTGTTG
The DNA here is from genome assembly GCF_900497805.2 of Vombatus ursinus. NCBI lineage: Eukaryota > Metazoa > Chordata > Mammalia > Diprotodontia > Vombatidae > Vombatus > Vombatus ursinus. The sequence continues at coordinate 97,796,248 of NW_020954590.1, forward strand.
TACATATGTAAACATGACTGGAAATTACTTTATGGAAATAGTACTTTTTTGGAATGTATAAAACATGACTTATTTGTTTTTTATGACAAATTCAGTGCTATGAAAGTTAGAATGGTATAGTGAAGAGAGTACCAAACAATTTAAAAAGGCATGGATTCAAGTACTGCCTTGTTTTCTTACTTGCTATATGACCATGGGCAAGTCAGAGCTTCAGACAACTCTTCAAGACTAAGTAATATGGTTCTGACCATTCAGAGTATGAAGTTCTTATACCAATGAAATCAAAGGTTGTCAGCATATAGACACTCTGTTTTTGTAAGATGTTGCCATTGGCAGTTCTGTCTCTTCACTGTGATTACTACGTGTCTAGTTGATCTGGCAGCTCTTAGTGTTTCTTGGTGTGTGTAAGTCATTATTTGGAGCTCTGCTTTCATATACATCTGCCCTCATTTTCCCCTACAATTCTTCACAGAAATCTGCTTGTGGATCATCTTGTCAGTCATCCATTTTCTATAAATGTCCAACTCAATGTTGCTGTATTATAATTAATGCTGCCTTAATACTGATGTTCTTCATCCTTAATTTTTAAATGGATCTGTTATGGATGTTAAATATTAAATTTATGTTAAATGTTAAAAGGATGTTAAGTAATAACATCACAGGGTGATGTTTTTAGTTGCGCATAAATTGAATTTTAGTGAGGCAGAGTTTCACAAAGTTGTACTCCTCACCGTCTCTTCCAGAGCCATTGAAGTCCAGTAGCAAGACAAAAGTCAGGACCACTGGTGATGACTCAGGATGAACTGGATGACCTTAGTACCTTTAATGTCTGACCAAGCCTTAAGGCTTCCACAGCACCTGTTTCAGCCACCTTCATGACTATTTGAGCAAATTGTTCTCATTCACCCCTTCTGATGGGAAAAGTCTTCACATGCATAAGGAGAGATGTCCTCCTAATTCACCCATGGGTTTTAGTTACCCTCAACCTAGTTTAGGCCATCTGTTGAGATGGTTTTACTGGGATGTGGTTACTACACATGCTACAGCTTCTTGGAGTCACAGGTGAGAGTTGGGTAAAAGGTGAACACAAAGGTTAGATAAGAAGTCTTGAAAAGGCTTTTTATTTTTTTGGTAAGGCAATTGGGGTGAAGTGACTTGCCCAGGGTCACACAGCTAGTAAGTGTCAAGTGTTTGGTCTGAGGCTGGATTTGAACTCAGGTCCTCCTGACTTCAGGGTCAGTGCTCTATCCACTGTGCCACATAGCTGACCCCTTGAAAAGGCTTAGTAAGAGACCACTACAAGTTTGTAGAGAGAAATTGCATTTGAATCATGAAGTCAAAAGCCAGTCTGCAGAAGGTTTGGGAGACAGAGTAGATTACATAGAGGTACAATAAGAGATGGATTTATCAAGGTGTTTAGTCACAAAAGGAGTGATATAGTAGAGATGGTTAGATCAAGTGAAGATTTTTTTTTAAGGAATTGGGAAGACACTGGCATGTTTATAGGCAGTGGAGAAACAGCTAGGATATAGGGAGAGATTGCAGCTCACCAAGAGAGGGGGAATTATAGAGGGGGCAAAATTACTGGAGAAGCCAGGATGGAATGGATTCCAGGTTGAACGTAGACCACTCAGCTTTGGTCAGAAAACCCACTTCTTCACTTTTATAAAGCATTCCTTAATCCTCCAAGTTATCAGTGTCCTCTTTCTCCTCAATATGCCTTGAATTATATTCATTTCCATACACACCATATCCCCTTTAAAATTTCTTAAGACAGGGGTTATTTTAAGCATTGTTTCTTTTAGCTTCCTATCCCTAGCATATGGAGTCAGGGGGTGGGGGGAGATATATACAGTGAAGAATCATGGCTGCAGGGTAGGAACTGATATAGCATGATTGACCCCTTTTGGTCAGGTTCTCTACAAATCTTGTTAAAAGATCATGGCAGCAACAGCAGTGGCAAGTTTAAAAAAATGATTTGATTTAGTGGATTGAGGGTTTGACCTAGAGTAAAGAAGACTTGAGTTCAAATCCTGCCTTTGAAATGTAGCATCTATATGACCATGGCCAATGTATTTCCCTTCTCTGAGCTTCAGTTTCTTCATCTGCAAAATGGAAAGAATGATAGATCTCAGACTATTATAAAGAACAAATGAGACAATTTATGCCAAGCACTTAAGCAACATTTGGATTTGAAAAGGTACCATGACATCTGTGTTATATTAATCAGCCTCTTAAAGGATGTGATGGTTTTCTATGGCTGTTATTTGTCTACAACCCATCATTCTGACATTTGTGTTGTCACAGGAGCAGAACACTTTCTGCTGTGTCTCTCCAAAGAGGATTTTGGCCATGAATATTTTTGTTTTTTTGATTTTTTTAAAAAAAATTCAGATTAGCAGGTTCCAAGCTGATAGATAGCTTATAGGTACCTCTTTGTATGTCATAATCTGCCACATATATTCTGCTATTGGAACTCATGGAACATAATTGCCAAACAATTGCCTTGAAAGATTCAACAAAATATACGACTCACTGGCCATTTTAGAACAATATCTCTTTTATTCTGCAGAATAAAATCAAACAGTTCTGTTTCTTTCTTGCTGTAAAAGTTTAAGAAGAAATTTTATACTTTCTTTGTTGAAAGTTAGGTTGGTATAAGTTAAATTTGGACCAATGCCACCAAGAAATCTGGCCAAATTCTCAGGTCAGACAACCAGGCAACATTTTCCAGAAGGGTGCTGTTTCCTGCTCCCTAGCTCTTAATTTTCAGGAGGCCCCATAGATCACTAAGCAAAACTGATTGCATCTGAAACAGCCCAGCCCTAAAATGAACAAAAATTAGATAAATAATTGAAAAAGAACAGCCTTTCTATTTGCGGAAACTAACATAGAACATATTTCATGAATCTAGGGATTTTGTTCTGTTCCCCTTAATGGGAATGTGGTGAACCTGATGGGCTTTTAATGTGCATGGCTGCATCTGCCTTTAACAACTACCACAAATCCCTCAGAAAATAAATAGCAAGTCAGAGCAAAATGAAAAACCTTTGAGGGAAGAAAATTTTAAAAAGAGAGAGTTGATGTCTGTGTATCTATATGTGTCTTTGTGGGAGAGGATGATACTTTGTGGCGCCCTAAGATTCTGTTTACTTGAATTTACACCCCCCCCCCACTTTGGGTACACAAATGAAAATTTTATTCGAAAGGTCCTCAGTGCAAATTGATGTTTTCTCGCAGGTAATTTCTTTTCTGGGCCCTGAAGCTTTTTCACGAGCTTTCTTTCCATAAGAGGAATAGATGAGGAATAAATTAATTTGATCTATGGGGACAATTTCTGTAGTAGGCTGTAAAGAGAATCTTTTCTTACCATTACTATGTTTCAAACAAATATCCCTAGACTTTACAAGGGTCAATTTCAATATTACATCCTGCCTTTTTCCAAAATCTCATTGTTATTTGACTCCTTTCCAAAATGTGACTTGCACTTACAAGTCACTCATTAATACCTATGCTTTTCATATAAACTGCTTTGGAATAAAACCAGAGCCTGATTGAAATGAAAAAATTTCTGAGTTGTCAAGTAAAGTTCCTTATGCCAGTGATGGTGTATGTGTGCATGGGTACATGTCCAAATACATATGCATATACCTGAGGGGCCTAACAGAAGCATAATGAACTCATAACTCATAGAGTTGATACTACATAATTATCATCTAATAAGCATATTTTGTCTTATTTAATGTAAACTTCTTGAAGGTGGGAATATTTCATTTTTATGTTGATAACCCCAGTGACCTACTTAGAGGTGGTACGGTATAGGACAGAGAAAACTTACCTGGGATTCAGAAAGTCTTGAACCCAGTTGCTACATCTGTCACATATGGGGTGTTTGACTCTGGGCAAGTCACTTAACTATCTCTTCCCCAATTCTTCTTTAATTTCTCTTAATTAACCAAACAATATTATCATATTCTCACTAGTCTTTGGAAAAATACTGTATTAAAACAGAGCTCTTATTACAGTTTTGTAGTGTGGAGTTAGATGTTGATGCTGAAGTATTAGCTACAAAGCCATTTTTACATACAAAATTGTTGGCAGTGGCTCATAATTAAAATACATTGAAAAAGGAAATATGAAGTTTATAGATGAAAAAGCTATAACAGTTCCTACATCCTAATCATCAAGGCTAACCTTCTTCCACAGTAATCATTGACCTTGGAAATAACTGAAATATTATGAAAAGGTGTTAGTTTAAAGTTAGAATTCAAACCCAGACCTTCATCTTTTGACCTGTAGGACTCCTGAGTGTCCAACTTTGCTGAATTGCTGAAATGAAGATTAGTTGAGATGAAGTACACAGAAATCTCTTCTTTTCTTAAAATAAAGGAATACTATTTTAATGCAAACGCCAGTTTATTCGATGAAATTATTTATGACAACCTGTAGTTGCAAACTGACTTGATGCCTCTGAAGTTGCACAACTCTTGGTGCCTCAGTTACATTCAGCCAGTTAAAACATGTTTTAACTACATAAGCTTTCCATTGGGTACAAGTCAAGTTTCCTGTTTAATCATCTCACCAATTTAATATTGACTTCTTGTCTTCTCTTTATGTGAAAGGAGATGGAGAGGAAACTCAAAGTCTTGCCACAACAGGATTGGTGAAGGAGCTGGGGATGTTTAGACTGGAGAAAAAAAGACATAGGAAGCATTTGATATGTCTTCAAATATTCGAAGGAATTCTGTGGAACATGGATTTGCCTTGTTCTGCTTGGCCATGTAGGACAGAACTCAAACTAATAAATGAAAGTTACAGAGCGGCAAGTTTTGGCTCAAGATAAGGAAAAACTTCCTAATAATTAGAACTGTCAAAAATGAAATGAGCATTTTTGAGAAATTCCTCAGGATAGGGATTTCTTCAACACTGTAGAGGTTTAAGTGGAGGCTTGCTGACTGCTTGCTGAGAATGTTGTAGACAGGATTTATGACTTGTATAGACATTGCATTAGATAACTTCTGACGCTTCTTCTGACTCCATTGTTCAGAGATTTTAAAAATTAATTTATTTGATTTATCAACCATCATTTCCATAAGCTTTTGAGTTTTAAATTTTCTTCCCCTCCTCCCCACTTCCTTCCCCAAGATGGCATGCAATCTCATGTAGACTATACATATACATTTCTATTAAACATATTTTCACAATAGTGATGTTGTAAGTAAGAATTAGAACCGATAGGAGGAACCACAGAAAGGGGAAACAAAACACAACAGAAGAAAAAAAAGGCAAATAGTATGCTTCGATCTGCTCAAACTTCATAGTTCTTTCTTTGGATGTAGATAGCGTTTTCCATCATGAGGCCTTTGGAGATGTCTTAGATCCTTGTATTGCTAAGAAGGGTTAAGTCTATCAATATTAGTCATCACACAATATGACTGTTACTATGTACAACATTCTCTTGGTTCTGCTCACTTCACTCAGCATCAGACCATACAAGCCTTTCCAGGTTTTTCTGAAGTCTGCCTGTTCATCATTTCTTATAGCACAACAGTATTCCATTACATCCATATATCACAACTTGTTCTGACTCCATTGTTCTGTGATTCTACAGATTTATTCTAAAAGTCTACTCAGTTTTATTATTCTGCTTCTATGTATGTCTCTCATGAGACATGTAGCCTTTCTCCATTTATTCTTTGCAATTTTAATTCTTGGCTTCTAATTATCAGCAGTTTGAAGAATGTAAAAAAAAAGACTCAGAGAACTGATGGTAAGGAGTTCAAGTGTGATATAAGTAGCCTTTGGGGAGCTATTATGCTATACTCTCAGCAATACTTAGCTATGTTGATTAGCCAATGAGATTAGATACAAATTTTCCTCTTCTTGGTGATAATTCTTGGGGAGAAGAAGAAGAAGGTAGTAACATAACATATATAGAGTGTTTTGATCTTCAATGGCTTTTTAAAACCTACCTAAATCATGAGATCAGATTCAGCATGGGTCTTTTCCAGGCCAGAATAAGTGATATAGGAGCAAAAATGGTAGTAATGCAAAGTTATGCCTAAAATTCTGAGATACAGCGCCTTACAAAAGCTTTTCTCTACAAAAGAAGCAAAGGTTGGAATCATCATAGAATTTGGGAAAAACATTTAGAGTAATAGACACTTACCTTGCCTTCTGTCATGGAGACTGCTAAATTTGACACATTCAATATTCCTTTTGTATCACTCATACTGTTATTTGTCACATTCTTTATCACCTGTTGCTTCCCCAAATAGATTGTAAGATCCTAAAAGACTGGAACTATATATGTTGGTTCTTCTGATTTCTCTAGATCTCCCACCACAACATTAAGGCTATAATAAATGCTTAATAAATTGAATTACGGGATCTTAGCATTGAAAGGAACCTGAAAATTATTTAATTCAACATCTTACTTTATTACAGAAATCCTATGAACAAATCTTTGAGAAGAAACATTTAACCTCTGATGAAAACTTCAAAGATGGAAAAATTTCTACCTAATGAAATAATTCATTCCATTTTGAGAAAGTTCTCATTGCTAAGAAATTCTTATGATGGGCCAACAAATTATTTGTACAATGAATAAATGTTGAATGACCAAAACATAGCTTTCTTCTAAGGTTCCTAGGACCCTTTCTAACATTTATTTAGTTCAGAGTTTCTTACTTCTGCCTGATATTTTCTCCCCTTGCTGTGACAGGTGTTTCTTTTTTTCTTTCCCTTCCCTGGTGGTCAGAGTTTGTTCCATTTAAATAAGGATCCTTGAATTTCTTGCAAGCTCTTTCAGTATTTTCTTAGGGTAAGTTGCCAATTTCCGTTTTTCATGGAAAATCCTTTTAACAGGATGACCTTGGTCCCAAGCCATTTCATAAAATGGCATTTTGTTGTATTCTCTACTGTTGTGATTTCCAAAAGTTTTGGTATCTTAGCTCCTTATTTATTTGCTTTTGCAGTCCTTGCTCAGAACTGCTTGCTTCCTCCTAAAAGAGCTAAATGAACTCTACTTATTTACAATTTAAGATGAACTAAAATGAATTTCATTTTGTCAATTTCTTGATAGTTGATTGTGATAAAAGTCAAAGGTAGGAAGTGTTCTTGCCTTTCTAAAAATCTGGAAATTCAGTGCAATGGAGAAGAATTATATCCACTATGGAATAATCTCTGAAAAAATTGAAAATGTTGTATATAACAGCTAGTTATCGTAACAATGAATGGTGTGAAGAAAAATAGGCATTTTGGGGTCCCTTTCCTTGGGCTATAGTTTCTTTCACTCTGCTACCTGTGGTTTAGTGGCAAAACTGCTAACCTGGGACTCTGGAAACCTAGCCTAGCTTATAAATGCTGTGTGAACTTCAGCAAATGAAATGAAATAAATGAATGGATTCCAGATATAAAATTCTTTGGTTATGGGACTACTGTGATCTACAATGCAGAACCTGCCCAATTTCTGAAACCAGGCTGAAGATAGCAGCTCCTGAAAAGAAAAAAGAAAATATTACTATCATATGACTGAATTGTTAAAGTATCAAATCTTATAGAGAGTTGTCTTGTTAGAAAAGGAAAATATCCATCTAATTAATACTAAGTATGGTGTAGGAATAACATGTAGAATCAGAGATCACAAGATGGAAGAGACTTTAAAACCTATATAGTTTACATCCCTCATTTTACAGATTAGGAAACTGAGGTCACAAGCTCTAAATGACTTACCTAAAATCACACGGGTAGTAAACATCAGAGGCAGCATTTGAACACAAGTCTTCTGAATCCAAAATTGGTATGCTTTCCACTATAGTAGAGACTTGCAGCAAAATATAACAGGATTGCACCTGGTCATTTATTAATTAATAGTTTAAGTGTAGTCTTGAGTAGGTAACTGTTGACATTGTGGAAAGTCATACATTTTATAGTATTTAAGTTGCTAAAAAAGTAGAAATAAAAATGCTTATTCATGTATCTAAGTACTTAAGAAATATGTCTCCAATAGAAGCCTGGACATTTTTGCAAAACAGCTAAAGAATCGCTGAAGTAAAAATGTTTTCTTTGGAATACTTGGTGCTTGAATTAAGTTACCCTGGCAATTTATCTCCAGGAACAAAGCTTGAAATGCAACAACAATTGCAAATTTCCCTTTGTTAACCCTTTCAAAAATTGGTGTTTTTCTCTGGAACAGATGAGATGGTTTAATTAGAAAAGTCTTAAACACAAGTTGCAAGAACTGTTCATATTTTGACTGGCATCTTGGGGTGTTCTTTTCTTTTCTTTTTCCCAGAAGCCAAATCCAGTTTCCAAAACTATGTTCCAGAATCTTATTTTAGGCTGAAGTCCTTGTAACTTCAGATTTTTAAAATGAAAAAGTCACAATCTGAAATATTCACAAAGTAGCCACAGTGCATTTTAGATCATATGTAAAAATTCAAGTAAATCCTGAGGAAATCCATCAAATGTTCTGATGATCAGCCATGCCCTGATTAAGCTTCCTTGGCATGTTCCTTGGAGATCATTGTTACCATCTAGAGATGAGAAAATTGCTATTGAAAAAAATGGATTGGAAAATAAAGTTTTTAAATTTAATAAAGGGTAGTTATAACTTAGTACAAATTTCCCATCTGCAAGATTTCTGAAGTGTCTTTCTTCAGTAAATGTAATCAGCACAACAGTTTAAATCAACTGTTAACCTGAATAAAATTCATAAGTGAAAAATAAAAAGGTGACTCATTTCTAGACATCTTTTAAAATAAATTTTTCTGTTCAGGCCATGCTGTTAAAAACTAAGTGATTAAATGGTATCCCTTGAAGAAAAGTTGAGCACCTTAAGTGGAAAATGAGCTTTTTCCCCTTTGCTCTAAGGATTTCTAAGTATTTTCATAATCTTAAGAAATTTGCTTTTTTCTTTTAAAAACAAATCCCCCCCATTTGTCTACTTCTTTCCTCTATTCTCTAAGATCTTATGTTCCTAAAATCACTTGCAATTATTGCTATATTGTGGCAAAAGCCTCCATTGAAAAACTACTTTGATGTCTCTACATGGAGTGGAGAAATTGCCTGGTTCTTTGCACAGACTGTACCAGCAGAGTGTGAGTACTGGAAGGTCTTACCACATTGGAAAATAAGGCTTCTTATAAATAAGACTCTGCCACTTGCTTGCTATATGACCTGGAATAATTCACTAACCCTCTCTGAGTCTCATTTTCTGCATCTGTAAAATGAGAAGATTGAACTACTGTGTTGAAGTAAAAAGAATGCTGAATTTGGAATGACAGGACTTCTAATTTTAATATTTACTTTGTTCTGTTGATGAATATCAAATTTAGAAGTACATATATTTTGATTCCCTTACATCCCATTTCTCTAAGACAACGAGCTGCAGAACAGCTACTTATCTGTACCCTTAGAGGATTATTCCTCATCCCTATACAAATGAAATGACAGACTGGCAAGAACAACAGCAATAACACCAATAATAATAATAATAAACAGTGATGATAATAATGATGTGTTTTGTTGATGATGATGAAAAGCAGCAAGGCTGCTTTTAAATTTAATAAATGCTAAAAATAATTCAATATAAAATTTAAATTCAATAAAGGGTAGGAATAATTCAGTATAAATTTCCCATCTGTAGGATCTCTGAAGTATATTTCTTGTCACCTCTAAAATTAAGGTCACATTTTCTCCACCTGGTTTGAAGTTCTAGAACAAAGTCTTACATGATATTTTCATCTTCCTCTTTTCACCATCTTCCAACTTTGAGCATAGGCTTATTGCCATCACTAGGTTACGTGATGACAGGATGCCAAGTCAATCAATCATTTAACTGTGGAGAAACATAGTCACATTGGTTATTGGTGTCATTTTGGGATCTTTACTTTTGAAACAATTATGTTGGCCTAATGTTGATGTAGTTTGCCAAAGATTGTAAATGCATACTGAACTGCCCTGGTGTTTTTGAGCATTCAAACTCATAAATGTGCTTCTGCCTAAATTCACTTTTCTTACCTTAACACTACCAAATTCATGAGATGTATGTCTTTGATGTGCATATTTGACCTATACAAAACTGTTCCATTACTGAACAGATAGGCTTATCCTTAAACTCCTCAAACACTTTGTTTACATTGAATATATCTTGTGAATATCTTGATGAAAAGCCCTTAATGACACACTAGAATTAAGATTTTTATTATATTTCTAATTTATCCTATATATATCTTGGTTGTACATAGTTTGCATGTTGTTTCCTCCATTAGACTGTAATCTCCCTGATAGAATTGACTATTTTTTTAACCTTTAACCCCAAGCACAATCCATGACACATGATAGATGCTTAAATTGACAGTTACACTAAAAGTAAGTCTATGGGTGGGAGAAGAAAAAACGGGGACAAAAGGAAAGTTACATAATTACTTTATTATGTATTTAAAAGGAATAGCAAGTTATACATAAGGTATTCTCAGCTTCATGAATAATCTTCTTTTTCTATTCTATGATGTTATGGAGATGCCTGTTTTATATCTTAAGTTCAGAATAAATTAGATAAAAAATTAAAAAGTAAGTCTATGAGGCAGAGCCAAGATGGCAGAATAAAAGCAGGGATTCACCTGAACTCATCCAAATTTCCCTCCAAACAAATGCAAAATGACACCTTAAAATGAATTTAGGAGTGGCAGACCCAACAAAAGAACTGAGTGAAATAATTTTCTAACCCAAGACAACTTAGAAGATCAACAGGAAAGGTCTGTATCACCGGGGTGAGAGTAGAGCACATTCTATCACAAGACCTAGTAGGCTGGGTCCCAGTAAGCCATTGCAGGCCTTAGGAGTGAATAAATTGGAGGCAATGACTTCTGGAGCTCTCAGCCCACAAATGATAAATGAGCTAGACAATTGGTCAGAAGGAGATTAGTGGGGAAACTTTGCTGGCACTAGAAACAGGACTCTGTTGCTTTGCCCACATGTGGATCTAGGACACAGGTCTGGGTTACAGTCCCAGGGTGAGGAGGAGCACACTAGAGTTCACAGCCTCAGGGATAAGGGACCCTCATCTCAGGTCCAGGGCAGAAAAAAGACTTCTTGGGATCACTCACAGACCAGAGCATAGGCCAAGAGAGCAATAACCACACCTCTCCTTAGGTCATACAAGCTTAAAAGAACTGAAAGCTTATAGGTCTACAGAATTAAGTCTTAAAAAAAGCAGCATGAGAAATCTGAAGCTTGAGACAGTGCCTCCATCAGATTTAATAATGTTAAAAGTCAAGAAATAGGCTGGAAAAGGAGTAAACAGCAAAAAATAATCTGACCATAGAAAGTTACTGTGTGACAAAACACAAACAGAAATAAGGACAGCAATATCAAAATGAACCCATGCAAAACCTCAGAGAATAATGTAAATTGGCATCAAGCTCAAAAGAATTCCTGTGAAAGGGGCAGCTAGGTGGTGCAGTGGATAGAGCACCAGCCCTGGAGTCAGGAGGACTTGAGTTCAAATCTGGCCTCAGACACTTGACACTTAGTAGCTGTGTGACCCTGGGCAAGTCACCTAACTCCATCACCTAGAAAAATAAAAGAAAATAATTCTTGCAAAAGTTCCAAAATGATTTTGAAAATAAGACAGATAAAGGAAAACTTCGGAAAAGTAATAGGAGTGATGCAAAAGAATTATGTAAACAGTCAACAGCTTGGTAAAGGAAACAGAGAAAATGAAAAAAAAAAGACGTACAAAAACTCACTGGTGAAACCAAATCCTTAAAATGTAGAATTGGTCAAATGGAAAAGGAAGTACAGAAGTACTGTGAAGAAAATAATTCCTTAAAAGTTAGAATTGGGCAATATGGGGAAGCTAATGACTCCATGAGACCATGAGAAATAAAACAAATTCAAAAGAAAGAAGAACATGTGAAATATCTCATTAGGAAAAAAACTGACCTAAAAAAAAGATTTAGGAGAGATAATTTAAGAATTATTTGACCACCTGAATACATGATTTAAAAAAAAGAGCCTAGACATTATATTTCAAGAAATTTTCTAGGAAAACTGCCCTGATATTCCAAAACCACACTGTAAAATAGAAATTGAAAGAACCCATCAATCACCTCCTGAAAGAGATCCAAAAATGAAAACTCTCAGGAATATTATAGCCAAATTCTAGAGCTCACAATTCAAGGAGAAAATATAGCAAGCAACCAGAAAGAAAAAACTCAAATATCATGGAGATAAAGTTAGGATAACACAGGATTTAGCAGCTGATACATTAAAGAAGTGGATGGCTTGGAATATGATATTCTGGAGGGCAAAGGACCTAGGATTACAACCAATACTCATACTTAGTGAAACTGTGTATAATCTTTCAGGGGCAAAATGGATATTTCATGAAATAGAGGACTTTCAAGCATTCCTGATAAAAAGACCAGAGCTAAACAGAAAATTTGGCTTTCAAATATGAGACTCAAGAGAAGCATAAAATGGTAAACTACCAATTCAATAAGGTTCAATTGTTTACATTACTATCTGGGGAGATGATACTTATAACTCCTAAGACCTTTATCACTATTAAGGCAGTTAGAAGGAATGTATCTAGAGCACATGGGTTGAGTTGATTATGATGGGATGATATTCAAAACAAAACAAAACAAAACAAATTAATGGTTGAGAAAGAGGGATGAACTGGGATAAGGGGGAAGGGAGAGGTAAAATGGGGTGAATTATCTCACACAATAAAAGCAATAAAGCTTTTACAATAGAGGGAGAAGGGAGGGGGGAAATGCTTGAACTTTACTGTGATTAGAATTGACTGAAATAGAGAACAACATATATACTCAATTGGTTATAGAAATCTATCTTAGCCTACAGGGAAGTAGGAGGGAAGAAGTACAGGAGAAAGGGTGGGAGCTGATAAAAGGTAGGGCAAATTGGGGGAAGCATGTGGTCATAAGCAAAACATTTTTTTAAGGAGGGACAGGTTGAAAGAAGAAAGAGAGAGAGAGAGAGAGAGAGAGAGAGAGAGAGAGAGAGAGA
>NW_020954590.1:97809385-97819698 GCF_900497805.2 Vombatus ursinus
AGAGAGAGAGAGAGAGAGAGAGAGAGAGAGAGAGAGAGAGAGAGAAGGATAAACAAGTTAAAAGGAGGTCAAAGGAAGATACACAGTAATCATAAAAGTGAATCTTAATGGGAGGAACATAACCACAAAATGGAAGTGGATACCAGAGTGGATTAAAAAACAGAATCCTACTATATGTTGTTTACAACAAACACACTTGAAGCAGAAAGACACTCAGAGTAAAGATAAGGGGCTAGAGCAGAATCTATTATACCTTAGCTGAAGTAAAAAAAAAAATCAGAGGTAGCAGTCATGATCTCAGACAAAGCAAAAGCAAAAAAATAGATATTAAGAGAGATAAGCAAGGAAACTATGGCTTACTGAAAGATAAAATAGACAATGAAGTAATATCAATATTAAACATATATGTACCAAATGGTATAGCACCCAAATTCTTAAAGGAAAAGTTAAGTGAGTTGCAGGAGGAAATAGACAGTAAAACTTTACTAGTGGGGTACCTCAACTTTATCCTCTCAGAACTAGATAAATCTAGCTAAAATAAACAAAAATAAATTAAGGAGCTGAATCAAACTTTAGAAAAGTTAGATATGACAGATCTCTGGAGAAAATTGAATGAGAATAGAAAGGAATATGCATTTTTCTCAATGGTACATGGCACCTACACAAAAGCCTACCATGTATTTGAGCATAAAAACCTCACAACCAAATTCAGGAAAACATAAATATTAAATATATCCTTTTCAGATAATAATGCAATAAAATTAAATGAAAAGCTGCAGAACAGTTATAAATTAATTGAAAGCTAAATAATATAATCATAAAGAATGAGTGAGTCAAAGAATAAATCATGGAAATAGTCAATAATTTCATTAAAGATAATGACAACAATAAGATGGGATGCAGCCAAAGCAATACCTAGGATAAAATTTTTATTTCTAAACACTTACAACAATAAAATAAAGAGCAAATTGATAAATTGACATGTGACCAAAAACTAGAAAAAGAACAAATTAAAAATCCCCAATTAAACACCAAATTAAAACAAATATGAAAATCAAAGGAGAGATTAAGGAAATTGAGAGTAAGAAAATGATTGAACTAATACATAAAACTAGGAGCTGGTTTTGTGGGGAAAAAAGCAATAAAATAGATAAACTATTGGTTAATTTGATTTAAAAAAAAGAAAGAAAACCGAATTACCAGTATCAAAAATGAAAAAGGTAAGTTTACCACTAATGAAAAGGAAATTAAAGAACTCATTAGAAGCTATTTTGCCCCAATTATATGGCAATGAATCTGATAATCTAAGTCAAATGGATTAACATGTACAAAAATATAAATTACTCAGATTAACAGAAGAGAAAATAGAATACTTAAATAATGCGATATTAGAAAAAGAAATTGAACAAGCCATCAATGAGCTCCTTAAGAAAGAATCCTTACAACTAAATGGATTCACAAATGAATTCTACCAAACATTTAAAGAACAATCAATTCCAGTACTATATAAATTACTTGGAAAAATAGGCAAACAAGTCCTATCAACTTCCTTTTATGACACAAATACAGTGGTCATACTTAAACCAATCAGGAATACCAAAAACAGAGAAAGAAAACTATGTGCCAATTTCTCTAATGAATATTGATGCAAAAAATTTAAATAAAATCCTATCAAGCAGATTACAGCAACATATCGACAAGGATTACACACCTTGAGCAGGTGGGATTTACACCAGGAGTGCAGGCCTAGTTCAATATTAAGAAAATTGTCAGCATAATTGGCTGTATCAATAACAAAACCAACAAAAATAATATGATTATCTTAATATATACAGAAAAAGGTCTTGACAAAATACAATACTCGGTGTAAATACCAGAAAGCCTAAGAATAAGAGGAGCTTTCCTTAAAATGATAAATAGTGTTTATCTAAGACAATCAGGAAGCATTATGTGTAATGGAGATAAGCTAGAAGCCTTCCCAATGAGATCAGGAATGAAGTAAGGATGCCTATTATCACCTCTATTAATCAGTATTGTACTAGAAATGCTAGCTATAGCAATAAGAGAAGAAAAAATTGAGGGAATGAGAATAGCAATAAAGAAACAAAATTATCACTCTTTGCAGGTTATGTGATGGTATACTTGTAGAATCCTAGAGAATCTATTAAAAACTACTTGAAATAATTAACAACTTTAGCAAAATTGCAGGATATAAAATAAACCCACATAAATCATCAGCATTTCTCTATGTTAACAATAAAGCCCAGAAACAAGAGATAGAAAGAGAAATTCCATTTAAAATATCTGTAGACAATATAAAATACTTGAGAGTCTACCTGCCAAGAGAAACACAGGAACTATATAAACCAATTATGCAACACTTCACACTAATAAAGTCAGATCTCAATAATTAGAAAATTATCAATTGTTCATGGGTGTGCTAAGTCAATATACTAAAAATGACAATTCTGCCTAAATGAATTTACTTATTCAGTACCATTCCAATCAAACTATTAAAATTATTTCATAGACCTATAAAGATAGCAACAAAATTCATCTGGAAGAACAAAAGGTCAATAATATCAAGAGAATTAATGAAAAAAAATGTGAAGATAGGTGACCTAGCTATACTAGATCTCAAACTGTTCTGTACTAGATCTCTAACTTTATTATTAAGTATTAATCATCAACATGATCTGGCAAGAGTGATAGAGCAGTGGAGCAGATTAGGTATGTAATACATGATATATAATGATAATAGTAATCTAGTATTTGATGAACCCAAAGACCTCAGTATTTGGGACAAGAACTCACTATTTAACAAAAACTGCTGGGAAAACTAGAAAACATTTTGGCAGAAACTAGGTGTAGACCAACATATCACACCATATACCAAGATAAATCAAAAGGGTACATGATTTAGACATAGTGATACCATAAACAAATTATGAGCATGAAATAGTTTGCCTGCCATAATTATGGCTAAGGGAAGAATTATAGCAAAAGATAAAGAACAGTACAGGATGTAAAATGGATAATTTTGGTTACATTAAAAGAGATTTTGCACAACAAACCCAATGCATCCAATATTAGAAAGAAAGCAGAAAACTGAGAAAAAAATATGTTTTTTCTAATAAAGTCATTTCTGAAATATATAGGGAACTGAGTCAAATTTATAAGAATATGAAATATTCCCAATTAATAAATGGTCAAATGACATAAACAGGCAGTTTTCAGATTAAGAAACCAAAGATATAGTCAAAGAAAAAAAATGCTACAAATCATAATTTATTAGATAAATACACATCAAACAACTCAGGTACCAGCTCACACATATCAGATCAGTTAATATGACAGAAAAATAAAATGACAAATGTTGGAGGAGATGTGGGAAAATTGGGACACTAATGCCCTATTGGTGCAGTTGTGAATGAATCCAATCATTTTGGAGAGCAACTTGGAACTATTTCCAAAGGGCTGTGAAACTGTGTATACCCTGTGACCTAGCAATACCACTATTATGTCTGTATCCCAAAGAGACTTAAAAAAAGGAAAAGGAATTGTATTTTCAAAAAGGTTTGCAGCAGTCTTTTTGAGGTGACAAAAAACTGGAAATTGAGAAATGCCCATCAATTGGTGGATGGACAAACAAATTGTAGCATATGATTACATTGCAATACTATTGTGATATAAGAACTGATGAGTAGGATGCTTTCATAAAAACCTGGAAAGACTTAAATGTATTGATGCAAAATGAAGTAAGTATAACCTGGAGAATATCATACACCATAATAGCAATATTTTCTGATGATCAAATGTCAATGACTTAGCTATTCTCATCAATACAAAGAACCAAGAGAATTTCTGAAGGACTCATGGTGAAAAATTCTATCAACCTCCAGAGAAAGAACTGATGGAATTTGAATGTAGATCATAGCACATTATTTTTACTTTATTTTTTTAATGGAGTGGGGTTTTTTGGGGGAAGTCTGCGTTTTTTTTCTCAACATGACTAATATGAAAATATGTTTTGCATGACTGCGCATGTATAACCTATGTCAAATTGCTTGCTGTCTAAGGGAGGGTCAGAAAAGGGAGAGAATTTGGAACTCAAAATTTAAAAATTGAATGTTAAAATTTGTTTTTGCATGTAATTGAAAAACTTTATTTTTTACAAATACAAAAAAAAAAAAAACTCATTGGCTGACTGACCAACGATTAAAATTTATGGCTTCTTAAGTCATTAAAATGATGTCATCCTGTATGTGAACATACATTACAAATAGTAATAATAAAATTGTATTTGAATAGAGATGATGTGTTACTCATTGGAACTTTAATGCTTCTGTATGTGTCTTACGAAATATTTCACATCTAAGTAACTATCTTATTGAATGATAAAGAAGTCATCAGTCTCTCCTTGGCTTCTGAGCCAGATTCTTTCCTTAGATGTATTGGCCTGGCTGGATCAAAAGAATATGAAAAATAATAGATTTAGAGCTTGAAGAAACCTTAGTAATCCTTGAGTCTATTTGATAAGAAGTACTGGGAAAATTGAAGAGTAATCTGTCAAATTAGATTAAGTCTAACATATTATACCATATGAATGAATGAAAAATGGATACACAATCTGAATATTAAATGTCATATCATGAATAAATTAGAATAGAAGCAGCTTATATACGCTTTTCAATGCTATGCATAGTATGTGTGGGTATAGTAGACTTGACTCAGGTTTATCCCTTTGGTCCAAAATTGGAATGAAATGCCTCATTTGCAATCCACCTAACAAATAATAAAGAAGATGTACTTAGCTATAGCAGGCAAAGGATTTCCGTATAGGGAAGGGTGTTCATTTTGCATAAAACTTTCAATCAGTTGAGTGCAGTTTCCTAGTCTTGTCCATTCTATAGGACCTCCAGCTCCTCTGTCCTGGATGTTTTGTACCCAGGCAAATAGGAGTTTATATAAACAGCTGAACCTTAGGCTTCTACACCAGTAAAACCTCAAGGACAGTTTCAAAGGCTTTCAGGGGAAAATTAGCCTACCATGAATGGGGGGAAAGCTGGTTAGGATACTGCTTCCACCACAGGGTAAGTTTCTAACCAAAAATGGGATAGAGGCAATTACGAAAGATAAAAATAGACAAATTTGATTAGAAAAAATCAACTTCTGCAGAAAAAAATTAAAACATCTAGAACAGGAAATGGAATAGTTGGCTATGAAAAATTTTCATATCTAATATCCCTATAGTGGTTTGACATCTGAGATACATTGATAATTAACATAAATATATAATATCAAATACGATTCCCTAAAAACATAAGTAGTCAAAGGACAGAAATAAAACTGAAAGAGTTGTAAAATATTAATGACCATATGAAAAATGCCCCAAATCATTAATAATAAAGAGAAATCTAACCAAAATAACCGTGAGGTATTACCTCACACTCACCAAATCAGTCAAGAGGACAAAATATGGGAGACATTGTGGAAGACAGGCACATTAATGCATTGCTAGTGAAGTTGAGAATTAATATGACCATTCTGGAAAATAATTTGGAATTATGTTTTAAAAATACCTAAAATGATTGTACCTTTGGTTCTAGAGATTCCATTGCTATGCATATGTCCCAAGAATATCACAGACAAAACATATTTTCATATTCATATACTAAAAAATTTTGTAGCATGCAGCTAGGTGGCACAGTGAATAGAATGCAAGGACTGAAGTGAGGAAGACTCATCTTCCTAAGTTCAAATCTGGCCTCAGACCCTGGGCAAGTCATTCAATCCTGTTTAGCTCAGTTCTTTATCTCCTACTGGAGAAGGAAATGGCAAACCACTCCAGTATCTCTGCAGAGAAAACCTTAAATGGAATCATGAAGAATCATACATTACTGAAACAACTGAATAACAAGAATAACTTTTTATAGTACCAAAGAATGAGACACAAAGTAGATGCCCACCATTTGGGGCATGGCCAAACAAATTGTGCTACATGAATGCAATGTGAAGTTACTGTGCCATAAGAATTTATGAACATGAAGAAGGCAAAGCAAAGGAAAAAAACAAACAAACAAAAAATATTTATTAATTCTTTACTATGTACCAGGCACTGTCCTAAGACATGGAAATACAAATACAAGCAAAAAGAAAGACAAATCTTTTTCTCACAAGGAGCTTACATTCTAATGGAGAAAGAAAAGAAATAAATGGGACTTGAAAACTGGGGCAAGAGAGAGAGAACATACACATTCAGGGGCATGGTGGTAAAGTCTGGAGAGGAAGAAGCACAGCCAGTAGGGACCAAAGCATGAGTAACTTGGTCTATCCTCAAAATAGAAGCCCTGGGAGAAACTCACCAGTGGGACTCTGGGGGCAGACATGGTGGTTGACTAGAGAGAAGCAAAGAAAGGAATATACAATGATGCAACAAGTAATAAGAAAACAACAGAAACAAAAAAGTACACAATGATCGCAACAATGTAAATGAAAAGAACAACTACAATACAAACAAAACTGAATGTTTAGAAATTGTAAAGATCAAGCTTAACTCCAAAGAGAGATAAGAAGAATATACCTGATCTACTTCTTTGCAGAGGTTTCAGTCCATAAATGTAGCCCTTAGCCTATAACATGAAATTTTAAAACATGCTCAATGATTTTTATGATTTTTCTCTTTTTCCTATTTTTTATTAAAAAAAATTTTTGGTTAACATGCTCTTTGGAGTTATTCTTCCCATTCCCACCCACCATGGAAAGCTGAGCTTTAAAAAGGTGGCTACAATTTCTCCTTTTAGGATCTTAGGGGACCTTGAAGGGCTGAGGAATGTCTTATATCAAAGCTTATGAACCACCATCTATGTACTTCTCTCCATTCTTATCAGTTGATATCAGTGACAGTCAGACTTATTCCATTTTTGTGAAGGTATATTTTACTAAGATTGAATAATGAGAACAGTTAGAACCAAATTTTTCCAAAGTCTGTGACACATTCTCCTCTAAGTACATACAAATGCCAAGGTAAAGTAGGTTTCAGCTTGGAGCACATGTGTCAAATGAAGTAACTTGTGAGTTACTCCTGGAAGTCATTTTGCTAGAGTCCACAAAATGTTCCTTTAATTATAGTTTAGCTTTATTCTGGGCTTCTTGTAGACTTAATCAGTTAGTCAGTCAACTAAAATTTGTTAACTACATTCTACATGTGTGGCATTCTGCTAGGTTTAGGGAATACAAAAAAAGGCAAAAACAAACAAAAGAAAACAAAAACATTCCCTGTTCTCAATGAACTTACATATAATGGGTTCTGAAGTTGCCTTTCCTTGGTGTATCTTGTCCTTGACTCCCAATACAGACATTGTCATCAGTCAATGATGTCCTTAGTGGTGGAGGCATCTGTGTTTCTATCATACCAATGAAAATTCAGAATCTTCCAATCTGAAGTTCACAAGGTCTTGCTCTGGTCACAGTTAAGGGAAGAGACAGAATGGCTCTTTTCTCACCACATTTTAACCTCAATAAATTTCTTCTCACAGGCTTGGCTTGGTCTTCTTGTACCACTCACTGGCCAGATTCTGTAATTCTGTAGTTTGAATTAACTTGTTTCTTTATGAAAAGCCCACATAGTCTTACCAGATTTCTTAAGTGAACCCAAATACTTCTGCTAATCTGATTCAATAGATTAATTAATTAATATTGTTACATTAATACAAAATATCCTTATGTCAGTAGGTTATATGTTCATGTAAACTATGTTTCTAGCTAAGCCTGGGGCGTTTTGCATAAGATTTTTTTTTTTAAAGATTGCTGACCCAGTGCTGCATGCAGGGGTGAAAAGTCAAGTTGGTTCTAGAGCAGGGGTGGGGAATCTATGTCCTTGAGGCCACATGTGGCCTTCTAGATCCTTAAGTGAAGCCTTTTGACTGAATCCAAATTTTACAGAATGCACGACCTCAAGGCTACAGGTTCCCCACCCCTGTTGAGTTTTAGAGAGAATGAACATTCTTTTTCCTTGAGCAAGGACATACATTGTTCCATACTCTCTCTGAGACTCATTCCAGAATTTGGAAAACTCTGAATTCAATAAACATGTAGGAAAAGTGGTTTCCTAGAAATATCCCTGATTTTTTTCTCCTTTCCTTAAAGAATTCGGGAATTTTCCTTTGGGTGAAATTGGACCTCTCTCAGTGGGTAAGCTCATTCCCTCTGTATTTTTCTGGTATTTTCTAATCTGTACAATTTTTCCAATTTTTGTTCCCTATTTGTTTGGATAAATTAGTTTCCTTGCTATTCACTATATGTGATAGTTGTTTCTGTAACTAACATTTCATAAGAAGTGGTCAAATCATGTTTGTAAGCTCAGGGTTATCTTTCCTGCTTAAAAGATAGTGACCAGAGAAGTTGGGGCTTTGGTTTTGAATCTAAAAATCATGCCCCTTGATCAGTAATATTAGGAGGGAAAATAAATATAATTATGTTTTGGTGCTCTCTCAAAGAGACTGGAGAAAAGAGCTCCTAATGTTGTAGATTTTTTCCTGCTCCCCTCAAGGCAAGAATCAAATTCTTGGAAAGATTTCAGAGACATCTGTCAAGACATCCCATTGAGATACATGTCTATATACTTAGACAACCCACCTGGACATAGATAGCTTATTCGGGCACAAAGCATTCTTTACATTTATATTTTAAAACTTCTAATATCTTTGCCACTCTCTTATGGTTGTTACTATTGGCTTTTTCTTTTTAATTTGAAGGTTTAGAAATGATGTTTGTGGAAAAACATGAAAGACTGAAAATGTGTTCACCTTACCTCTTCTTCTGCCTCCCCAAATAGACAACTTCTACTCCTTTTCTATGGAAAAGAAGTACTCTGTCACCAAATGTATATGTGGTAGATTTATGCTGTTGATTAATTGTAATAAAAAACACAAGGAAAAACCTTTTTAAGAGAGGTCATAACCCAGGATTCAATCAGAAAGAACAAATCAGAGAGCAAAGTTGACTAAGTTGAAGTTCATTGGAATATAAAATGTAATGAGGGAGGCATAGTTAATAAATGAAATTCAAAACCGTAGTCTAAAGCCACGTAAATCATAATGGAATTGAGGAGACTATACTTTGTAGGGTAGCAGTAGGTGTTAATGACATGTCAGTTTGTCTTTCACAACTCTCTTGTCCATGATGGCTTCTTTTATGGCGATAACATGCTAGGACATACCTTAGTAATTTTGGTCCATTTCCATGGCCTCACACAGTTTTTGTAATTTCCTTTCTCTTTAGAGCATCTATTTTTGTTACTTTATCATTAAGGAAGAAACATTCTAATTTTGGGAAAATATAATTCCAAGTATTTTTGTGTTTTCCACAAAATTAAGTTTTGGTCCAATTTATTGGTGTCCTGAAGATGACTGCCAGGAAATTCTACCAAAACCTTACTAATCTCTATATCCCTGACTCTAGAAAAATTTCAGTACCATCAATATGATTTGTATTGAGAAAAATGTTCAAAGTTGTGTCTTCCTTTTTGAGTTTTCACAAGGAAGATGATCTAAAAATAATAGCTCTTTCCAAACAAATTCTTGAAGAATGTTCCAATAATTTAATTAACATTCTTTAAATGCCCATTACTTAGAAATATTTTTGCAGGGTACTGGAAATATACTTCAATATGTCAATGGTTATCTGAGCTCATTGATATTGGCATTCCTTATCAAAAGTGCAGATTGCAACCTATCCATAGTCATTCTTTCTCAAACCTCATCAGGGAGCCTATAGGGGATCACCCACACTCTTTCCTCTATCAGCTATCTACAATCTTTTTACTAATGGCTCTTTTCCATTTTCCACTTCTGCTAGAAGAAATCCAGAATCCCTATTTCACCCCAATCTTTATACCCACCCTAACCGTCTCAATGATCATGGGGTACTCCTGTGGTGTAAACATTTGTTACGCATTAAACATTCCCAATATTTGACATCTACCTTCTAGCTTACCTTTAGGATCTTTGAATTTTTCAAACTCCCCTATGCCTGGGCCCTTTCCTATAGTGTTGTTCTCCTGTTTTTTGTTTATTTTTTTGTTTATTTTTTGGTTGTTGTTGTTTATTTGTATCTCTATCACTTACCAAAAAGTAAGTGCTTGATACATGTGTTTTTTTTCTAACACACTTATTCAAAAATTTAGTCAAAAAATGTTTATTAATTGCCAGACACTGTTTCACTGGGGATACAAAAGGAAGCATACATACACATTATATATATCTGTATCTATCTATCTATCTATCTATCTATCTATCTATCTATCTATCTAT
>NW_020954590.1:97819708-97899248 GCF_900497805.2 Vombatus ursinus
TATCTATCTATCTATCTATCTATCTATCTATCTATCTATCTATCTATCTATCTATCTGTCTGTCTGTCTGTCTGTCTGTCTGTCTGTCTGTCTATCTATCTATCTATCTATCTATCTATCTATCTATCTATCTATCTATCTATGATAGTTTGGATTATAGGCATTCTTTTCTTTTTCCTGCATAGTATAGACTGAATTTTTTAGTGATTAAGTATTTCATTGAGTAGATTACAAAATACTGAGAGTGGATGGTATCATCCTGGTGCCATGTCCAAACTGCAATATCTAGAAACCATGACAATATGTGGGAAATTTCTTTTCCATTTGGACTCTGTAATGGATCCTTTGGCAAGCCTACATTTCCTTGTGTTATGCTTTGCTTGATATTAATAACTAGGGGATACTAACCAGAGGTTCTCTCTGTGGTGTTTTTGAATAAATATTGTATAATTTTAATATGCATAGGAAACAACTTCTTGAAGGGAAGCCTTTAAATAAATATTTTTCTCTAGCAAAAATGAGTAACAAGCAAAGTGGCCTAAAGATCCTCATGCAAAGAGGCAATTGTGACTTCATAGGTATTAATAAGATTTAATGAGATGACACCTATGAGTTGGGCAATGGCTCTGGAAGACTGTGCCATATTCAACAGGAACAGGTTAGGTGAAGGGAGTAAATGGTTGGAGAAGTATAGCATAGTAAGAAGACATATCCATGTGAAAAAATCTGGGAACTGCGCATTACCTGAGTGACCTTTTGCTTAAAGTATCTGGCTTCAGTTTCTTCTTCTGTAAAATGAGGGGGCTGGATGAAAGGGATCAGATCCCTTTCAGCTACAAATCGGTGATCCTATGATCTTAAAATGGAGAAGCATGGTAGAGAACATTTAGTTGAAGATAAATGGATACAAAAATATATGAAATATTGTCACTATAATATAATATGGATCAACTGGACAGTAAGAAGAAACAGATGAAAAGTTTAGGAAACAGATAACAAGACATAGAAACATGATAAAGTAGTGTTGAGGGACTTTATATATCTAATCATCTGCTGTAATTCTCCGTGATCAAAATATGTAGGAACCAACAAGGGGAATTGCAATTTTCTTCTGATTCTCACCCAAAGCAAGGAAAAGTATACTATAGTGGAAAAGAAGGGAAATTTGGGGGAAGTTTTTTTTTTAAATCTTAGAATTTGAAACAAAGAAAAGTCAGTCATGGTCTTATATATGCCCCAGATTTGTGAAGAAAAGACTTCAAATTCTTGAGAGAAAAATGATTGGTAGGATCTAATGGTTTAAATTTCTATAGGAGAAAGTAATCAATCTTGATATTTAATTTTTTTTCAAGAATAACTCTGTTCATGATTTTATTTTTGTTTGGTATTCTACAGCTATTTCATATGAAATAAAATATAGAATATTCCACCTAAGAGCTTACCATCAAAAAGGCAAAGATTTGGGGAGGGGCAAGGCAAAATGTGATGAAACCAAAAATGGAGTTAAAGTGATATGATAAATACAAGGAAGAAATCATTTGCCTTAATTTCTTTCTAAAGATATTTTTATTTATGTTGTTACATTTTTCCCAATTTCATATAAAAAATTTTAACATTCACTTTTAAAAATTTGAGTTCCAACTTCTCTCCCTCCCTTTTTTCCACTACCCCTTGAAAATGTAAGCCATATGATATCAATTATACATGTGAAGTTAGGCAAAATATATTTTCTTATTGGCCATGTTCAAAAGAAAACACATGCACACACACACACACACACACACACACACACACACACAAAAGGAATAAGGGAAAAATTTAAAAGCATGCTTCAATCTCTACTCAGAGTTCATCAGTTCTCTCTCTGGAGGTGGATAGCATTTTTCATCATAGGTCCTTTGGAATTATCTTGGATCATTGTCTTGATCAGAGTAGCTAAGTTTTTCATCATTGATCATCATTACAATATTGATATTACTGTGTATCACATTTTTCTGATTCTGTTCGCTTCACTTTGCATCATCTCATATAGATTATCCCAGGTTTTTCTGAAACCATAGTGCTTTTCATTTGTCATAGCACATTAGTATTCCTTCACAATCATATACCACAATATTTGCCATAATTTCTGGTTTTAAAAATTTCATTTCATTGTGTGCATGGCCAAAGTTCTTTATATTCATGACTCTTATAAGCTTAATGTGAATTTTTATTTACTAATCAAATTTTACTTACTAACGATAATTTTATATATGCATATGCTTTAAAAAAAACATGCTTTCCTTGAAAGTAATGGCTTTTTTTGATAAGTAATGGATAGGTACTGGATAAATAAATTCATTTGTCCAGGTAACTAAATTCTAGGTGAGGAAACTCTATCCGCCAATGTGGGTTGACACTTTCTGAAAAACTTGTAGTCTTAGAAAGTTGTCCAGGGCACTTACATGTTAAGTGATGCCACATAGTATGACTTCAGAAGAAGAACTTTAATTCAGTTCTTCCTGGTTCTATGGTAAGTTCTCTATTTACCATTCTGTGATGCTTATCTCTTTCTCCACATTTTAAACAAATATTTTCTAATTGAAAGATGTCACTATCAAGTGACTGGTCCTCTCTAGGTCCACCATTCTTAATTAATGGTATTTTTAAAAATTACATGACTCTTTCCCCTGTATTTGGTGGATTATCAGTGAATGAGAGCTTCTTGGATTAGAAAGGATCCAATGATAATTAAAAGATAAGATGGAATCTAGCATTAAAATGTCAGTATATGTTACTTTGTGTCAGTATATGTAATTTTCTTGTAATGAAAGACACCGCTTTTTTCTACTCAAAGACCTTCTCTAGGTATTCAGGCTCTTAAGGCAACAGAGCTTAAGCTTAGTAAGCAATTCCTTAAAATATCATTTAAAATTCTTAAATGATCTTCATCATATCCTTACAGATAAATTATTTTGAATACGTTAGAAGGATTATTTTTATTCTACAGTTTCATTGCCTCTTCCCTCCCCTGGACTTCCAAGAAAAAGCTCAGCTGTTTCCCTAATACCAGGAAAGAAAGCTCAGAATTCCAAATTGTCTGACATAGACCAAACATGATTACCTAAGTTAAATGGAACTTAAGATTGTTGAAGTAAAAGGATGCAAAATCAACAACCAAGAGTGATATATGAAGTAAGAATTACAAATTATGGAACCTTTTGCAGGGATTTTGAAAATCACTTGGCCCAAAAGATATCCCAAGGAACTGACAGGACATTGGTTCATGTTACCTCATCTAGTTGAAAAGAAGCCTAAGGCTACAATGGGTCATTCACTTCCACCCTTATTTTGAGGAAAATGACAAAAAGGAAGTGGAGGATTATTTAAGGAACCCCATTCAAGGTGCCACCCTTCTCCACTTTTTTTGGTAAATAAATTAATGCCTTTGTATCTTATTTGGAAGTTTTATGCTTTTTCTCCTTCAATAGGCTGGAAAGATAAAAGTGATTGAACAAGAGGGTTTAGATTATTATCTTTGCAATAAAATGTTAGGTTAATTTTTTCATATATTCTGCCACAGCCCTCTTCCAGTGCTTCATTTTGGCAGGTTGGTGACCCTGGATTGTCAGGGACCGTGCCAGGTGAGCAGAAGTTCTTACAAGATTTACCAAACTGGACAGGCTTTGAGTATGGGCTTGGTGATATCTATCAGTCAAAGAGTATCCTAGCCAAATTCAGAGAATGTCATATTTGCAAAGCTGCCTACAAGATGATTTTTTTTTTAAACACATCAACTCATGAAACCAACTAGAAAGGCAGGGAAGGGCTGCAATTTGTGATGTTTGGTGGGGAGTGCCTATACAGATCATAGATCTTTTGAAGCATTGAATAAAATTTACAACTACTGCAAGATATCCCTTTCAAGGACTGGCAGGATTTCATGTCTTGTACTTTGAAGGTTTTGTATTGGCAGGTAAATAAAATTGAGCTCTTAGATTGATAAAAGTCACTATCAAAGAAAGCAGCACTCTCAAGAGGTCAATAGTAAAAAAAAATGATTTCTCTCTCATAGTAATAATCAATTATTGAATTAAGACCAAGATTTTTTCAGAAACCTGTGGATGGTTAAGTGTCTGAAGGATATTGCTGATGGGTGGGGTTGCCCAAATCCTTAGGGTACATGCTTTTTTTTTGTCCAGGGTGGGATACCCCACCCAACCAGAGAACCTTACAAAGAATTTAATCTAAATTGAATTCTATCTCATTGTGTTTCACTTAGGCTTGTGTGTGTGGGGGTGGGGGGAGGATAGTAGATCCTTTGTATAGATTGCCCCAGGCTAGGGGTGGTCTGGGAGGAAGAGAGATGAAAGTCAACTCCCTCAGCTCCTCATTAGAATGGGTCCACTTTTCATTATAATACTTATTCTTCTCATTAATTTTTAACCAATCAGAGTAGATTGCCACCCTCAGGAACACCCACTCTTCCAAGGGCACATAAGCATTAAGTGTCTTCCAGGAGTGGGTCTTTGGCATAGAGAGTGCCACTGACCTCTTTTATTAGTTATCTGCTAGCATAATTAATAAAATGATTAATTACCCCAAAACTATGACTTGAACTTTTTACATGTCACAATTGATTTGGGAACAAGTGCTTTTTCATTTTTGAAAACTTTTTCTTACTTAAATTTCATATGTTAGAATAAAACTGTAACTATAATTTCTTTCAGAAAATGTTAAACTGGCCCTAACTATAGAAGAAAAGAGTTAAGTATGTTTCAGGAAAATCTGGAACTTGCCTGGCATTTCTAGAAAGACAGATTGATATTGAAAAATAAGCACTCAGTTGCTCAGGGGCAACTAGGTGGCATAGTGGATAGAGTACTAAACCTGGAATCAAGAAGACCTGAATTCAAATCTGACCTCATACACTTACTACCTGTGTGACCACGGGCAAGTCAATTAACTTCTGTTTGCCTCAATTTCCTCACCTGTAAAATGAGGATAGTAATACCACCTACCTCACAGGGTTGTTCTGAGGTTCAAATGAGATAATAACCGCAGAGCCCTTAGAACAGAGCCTGGCATATAGTGAGAGGCAACTAGGTGGCTCAGCGGCTAGAGCACTGGGCCTGGAGTAAGAAAGATCTGAATTCAAATCCAGCCTCATGACCAGGACAGGATCTAGACCCCAAAAAGGAAAAACCCTAGACTTTCCCACATAGCCAAATGGCTGGCTTTTACCTGAGGCTATAATCCCATCAAATGGCCTTTTGTTATTGCCTAATCTGACCTCCCAATTACCTCCCTATGGCCCTAGGCCACTTCCCACCCTTAATCCTATCTAGGCTCCTTTCTCCCTTGCTCACATGGTCCAGGTCCCTAGAGTTCTATTACCTCATAGACTACTTGGCCACTCCTAGATCCTTCCCATAGTCTTTCTGTATATAAGATCCAGCTTGTCTCCATTAAGATGCTCAGATTCTTAGAATCTAGGGGATACCTCACAGACTCTCAGATTCCTTAAGAGTCTGGCTAACATGACAGATCTTTAATAAATCTTGTCTTTGGTTGAAAGAAGGTTTGAGTCGAATTCTTTCGGGCAGGATCCACATGTCATGATCTTGGGGTCCCAGAACCCCTAAATCCCTAAATCTCAACATCTTGGTGGCCCCTACAGGGAAACTGCCAACCCCAAGTTCTTCTCCAGTCACGACTGGAAAGTATGTAAGCCTCCCCCCCCCCGCCCGGCCCCCCACCCCCCCCCCCCCCCCCCCCCCGCTCCTTTCTTGCTCTGCAGTTGGGGTCACTATCCAAGCACCAAGACTTGGAGGTGCTTTTCCGGTAGACAGTCACAAGGCTGTCTCGCACTTGGCCTGACACTCTCATGCTCTCAGTCCCCTGGGTCAGTTCAAGGCCAAGGACCTGGGTACACCTTCCACAGTATAGAGGACAAGGATGGATGCCCCTATCCTATATGACCTATTCTGTCAATTTTCTCAGTGCTAGGGAATTAGGGAAAACTGCAGTTGCTTTTTGGTTCCCTGAGGCTTATTTACTCCCTTCCCTCTATACCTCTGAATCCCCCTTCATGGAGGTTACTGGGAAAAGTTAGAACAGGTAAAAATATCTTGGCAGATTCTGGAGGTTTTGTGATTGATCATTAAGGAGTTTTCAAACTCCTCCTTACAACCCTGGTCACTCTTTTCTCCCACTCCCTTCCCTTGAGTCAAGAGGGTATATGTTAACCCCTTTCATAGAAGAAGAGAGTTTTATCCTTTACCCCCTCACCTTTGATTTTACTCTCCCCCACCTGGGAAAGGAAGGAGGGGGAGGGGCAGCAGCTATAACGTGGGCCCCCCTGGCAATGGCCTTGGGCCCTAGGGCAACCTTTGCCTAGAAGCAGGTTCAGCACATCCTGCTCAAGGTAATGAAGCTATCCTCCAAACTTGGGTAAACACGCTCTTTTAAATTTGTAGTTTTAACTGTTAATAATGAGATGTTAATTCTCTGTGTAAAGTAATTTGGAAATGCATTTAACAAAACTGAAGTCACCTGATTGGTAATGGGTTTGTTTCAAGTTTCAAATTGGTGAACTTTTTGTATCAGTTATGTCAAGCAACTTTTCATAATTTGGTTACCGCTAAAATAATTTGGCTATTGTTGGTTATTGTTTTAATGTGTAAACTAGCCAAAAAACTTGTTTGGGTTATGGCTTGCTGAGAGTTTGCAAGTATATAGAAATCTCTAACAATTGGCTTTTTACACCAGGATAAATTTAAGTTTTGAGATGTAAATCCTAGAAAAGTTTTTCCTAAGCTGTGATTAGTGAAGCTTGCTGTGTAAGGTAAAAACTCATAGGATTTTATTTTGAGGTGTCTGATGGATCATAATAATCCATCGATAATCAATAATCCACCATCTGAGAGAAATGCCACAAGCTACTCAGAGAGAATGTGATACTGGTGAGAAGTCAGCATTGAGAGAAGCTAAGAGGACAATTTTAGCCTCTGTCTAAGATGGGATCCTCCTGGCTCATTTTCCCCATCATGTTCCTTTGAAAGGGAATGTTATGGCTATGAGGTGGACTTGATACTGCATGGTTGGAAAACTGAATTATCTGAATCCAGAGCTAAGGATGTTTTATCCTGTCATATCTGGGTCCTGCAGTTTTTTTCTGTCATATTTGTGTCTTCCATACTACAAGCCATTCACCTACAGTTGGTAGCAAACAGTGGGTAACAGCCAGTGTCCCTCCCTATCCCACCCTGCAGTGTTCCCCAGATGCAGCCTGTGTTCAGTTTCAGTCAACAACCTCTTTGGGACCCCCTCCAGGCAGGCTCTACACCCACTGCTAGTAGGAAACAGTTTCAGAAGCTAAGACCTTCGCCCCTCACCCCCAAAAAATTTGGGTCCCATTTGTTTGAAGGGGTTATGATGAGGGATCTAGACCTCAAAAAGGAAAAACTCTGGACTTTCCCACATGGCCAAATCTCTGGTATTTGCCTCAGGCTATAATCCCATCAAATAGACTTTTGTTATTGCCTGCACCCAACCTCCCAATTACCTCCCTATGGCCCTAGACCACTTCCCACCCTTAATCCTATCTAGGCTCTATTCTCCCTTGGCCACATGGCCCAGGTTCCTAGAGTTCTATTACCTCATAGACTACTTGGCCACTCCTAGATCCCTCCCATAGTCTTTCTGTATATAAGATCCATCTTGTCTCCATTAAGATACTCTTAAAATCTAGCCAATAGCTCACTAATGTTCATACTCCTTAAGAGTCTGCCCAATATGACAGATGTTCTAATAAATCTTATCTTTGGCCGAAAGAAGGCTTGGGTTGAATTCTTTCAAGCAGGACCCACGTATCATGATTCCTGAACCCATAAACCTCAACACACAGACACTTACTAACTGTGTGACCCTGGGCAAGTCACTTTACCTCTGTTTGCCTCAATCTATTGGAGAAGGAAATGGCACACCACTTTAGCAGCCTTGTCAAGAAAACCCCATGGGTGTGCATTGATGTGCTATGATTCACGGGGTCATAAAGAGTAAGACATGACTGAATGACCAAACAACAACAATTGGCACATAGGCAAGCACCATAGAAAAGTTAGCTATTATTACTATCATTGTTATTATTTCAATTTAAATCAATAGATATTTATTAAACTCCTAGTATGTATAAGGCACTAAAGAATTCAACAAATATTTAAGCACCTACTTTGTAAAAGGTGCCAAACAAGGATACAAATATGAAATAAGACATAAGCCTTGTTTTCAAGGAGCTAACAATATGATTGGGATAGGAGAGGATAAGATATGTATGATGCTGTATGCACAAATAATACTCATACAATGTTAAATTAAGTATGGGCGATATCCTTTGCTCTATTTCAGAAAGTAGAAATGTTTTTGGAAGGGATCAGAAGGGGCTTTGTAGAGGACTTTGAATCTTCATTGTATCTTGAAGGAAGGGGAGATCTGTCAGAGGTAGAGATAAAAGGAAAAAGAGTCTATTCTATGTGTTGACAAGGGCATAGATAAGGCTTAGAGAGGACTGGGTGAGCTTGGGGTATAGTGAGCACTATAGTGCTTGAAAGAGTTTGGTATGAAATAATACAGGACATATAGAATACAATCATATTGTAGGGGACTTTGAATGTCAGGATAAGTAGTTTATATGTTATTCAGTAGATAAAGGAGAGGCATATCACGAATTAAATATATCAATAGTGTAGTTTGGATCCTCAAAATCTACTTTTAGACAGCATCAATAGGCATGATGTCCTTCCCTAGGGAGATGGCCACCTCACTCTACTTTGCCTTGGTCAGATTATATCTACAGTATTACCTTCAGTTCTAGGTACCATCATTTAAGTAGGTTATCAGATAGCTGGAGAAGGATCAGAAGAGAATCATATTCAGGGTATTGAAAGTCATTGTATCTCAGCATCAGTTGAAGGAACTGGAGTGGTTTAGACCAAAAAAGAGAAGACTTTGGGGGATGTAATAGTTGCCTTGAAGTATTTAAAAGATTTTCCATGAAAAATACTTGTTCACTTGGTATTAGAGGATACAACTGGGAACAATGGATATCAGTTGAAGAGTAGCAGATTTCACATAATACACACACACAAACACACACTCACACACATATACATGCATAAATATATGTGCACATAAATACACCCCTTTACTTTCTCTATCACTAGAACTATTTCTGCTGTGAAATGTTAAATATTAGAATTTCATCATTCCTGTTCACAATTATCTTTTTGCTACCCACCACTTCAATTTGACATCCCAGATGCAGTGTAGAATAACTTTAATCACTTTCTTATAGATATCCCAACACCAAATTTTTTATCTACTTCATAATATTGCCTAGAGCCAATCCTGCTTAATCTCAACTGTATACCAAACTATTAGAAGGATTCCATTGTGTTTTCTTTCACAACATGACTAACATAAAAATATATTTTGCATGACTGCATGTCTATAACCTCTATCATAATGCGTGCCTTCTCAATGTGAGGGGAGGGGAGAGGAGGGAAGAAAAGAATTGAAATTCAAAAAATTTTTAAAAAGAGTGTTGGACTCAGCAATAACACTACTTGGTCTATTTCTGAAGATAATTGAGAAAAAAGGAAAAGAACCTATGTGTTCTGAAATGTTTATGGCAGCTCTCTTTGTGGTGGCAAAGAACTGGAAATTGCAGAGATGCCCATCAACTGGGGAATGGTTAAACAAGTTGTGGTATATAATTGTGATGGAATACTACTGTGCTATAAGAAATTACAAACTCAATGGTTTTAGAAAAACTTGGAAAGACACACACAAAATAATGAAGAGTGAAATGAGCAGAAACAAGAGAATATTGTATAAAGAAACAACAATATTGTTTTAAGAACAGCTTTGAGTGAATAAGTTATTTTGACTATTATAAATACCCAAATTAACTATAAAGGACATATGAAGAAAGATGCTATCTGCATCCAGAGAAATAACTGATAAATAGATGTCTCTCTTTGCTTGCTGCATTTGAGGAAAGGACTATTGTAAGCTAGTGAGTGGGGAGAGAGAGGCAGGTGTCAGCAGCCTACTTTCCCCACCA
Source organism: Vombatus ursinus (assembly GCF_900497805.2). Taxonomy (NCBI): domain Eukaryota; kingdom Metazoa; phylum Chordata; class Mammalia; order Diprotodontia; family Vombatidae; genus Vombatus; species Vombatus ursinus. The sequence continues at coordinate 97,829,814 of NW_020954590.1, forward strand.
TATCTAACACAAAACAATATAATACATGCACAAGTACTCAGTCTACCAAACCTCCATTTTCATAGCAACCTGGATCATCAGAAATTCTCCTATGAAGTCAGTATATCTTTCTAATGCTATTAACTTGAGAACCCATTTTCCCCAGTATTAATCACCAGTTACTTAGTATCTCTTATATCATTGATTGACCCAGTAATTAGTGTTCAACTATTAATTTAATCAGTTGCTAGCTTCTTCATATCATCCATAAGCAGTTAGATTTTACAAAGAAATATTTATTGATATAGGGAGGAAAGAAGTACAAATACATCCTCCAATCTGGGGGTATACTTTCTTATCTACTTTTCCAACCCCGAGCAGGGTGACCTTACACTTAAAGCACTGAAGCTTTTTTTAACACCAAATTGACTTCTGAATAAATTAAGTCAATGAGTGAAGTCTGTCCCTTGCTTTCAGGAAAAGGTGTATTGTCTGCTGGGTGAATGATTGGGCTAGATCATAAAGGATGCTTCTCTGCTGTGGTGACCATAGCAATACCTTCGAGGGACTCTAATTCTCTGATGAGGGACAGCTCATCAGACCTTTTCAAATTTACAAAGTTTTGCTTAGTTCATTCTGTCCCTTCTACTTCTTCACTTAAGAGCAGATAGAATGAAACACAACATGGACAGAAAAAATATGTTCATCATATATTAATGGTTTCATATGTCCAGGTAGAGTGAGATGTCATTGGCATAGCTCCTCTCTCCTTACCTGGAGACTTATAACAATCCTTACAGTGATTACAATCAGGAAATATAGATCACTGTTGTTTGTTAGTGATTTTGTGTGCAGTCCCAGCTCAGCATCTAATTAGAAGGTTTTTCAGAACTCAGTAAGTGGACAGGAAACTATCTCAAAGCTTCTACACAATCTCTAAATTGGGGTCAGGTTCTCTTCTTTCTACACCAGAGTGATGTGTCTCAGCATCAATGTGACTCAATGAAAGCTAAATCTTCTGTGTATATTCCCAAGACTGGGACCTCATTAGCTAGAACTTCTGTTTCTCTGTCTCTGTCTCTCTCTCATATATGTGTGTGAGTGTGTGTGTGTGTGTGTGTATTCATATGCATATATACGCATTATACACATATATCCAAGTACATAGCCCCAATCTCTCTTCTGAATGCTAGTCCCACATCACCAATTACTTACTGAAAATTCTAGTAAACAACTCAAACTCTACATGTCCAAAACAGAGTTCATTAGTTTCTCCACCAAATCAACTCCCATTCTGAACTTCATATGTATTTTAAAGGCAACCACTATCCTTTTATTCACTCAGGTGTGTAACTTTTTTGTCTTCCTTGACTCCTCACTCTCACTCCACATAACTAATCAGTTTCCAAATCTTGTTACTTCTATCTTCATGTCACCTCTTGCATATGTCTCTCCCTATGCACTCATATAACATATCCTAGATAGGGCCTTATCACTTCTCACATGGACTATTGCAGTAGTCTCCTGATTCATGTCCTTACTAAGAACTCTCCCCAATCAGATCCATCCTCCACACAACCATAATTGGAATTTTCCTAAAGTGCATTTCTGACCACATCACCCACATATTCAAGAAAGTTCAATGACTCCCTGTTAATGATTGGATCAAACATAAACTTCTTTGTCATTTAAAGCTGTTCACAACCTGGTGCCTCCCTATAGTACCCTTTCTGTCTTCAGAAGACATTGCCTTCTTTCATGTACTCAGTGATCCAACCCATATTGGTTTACTTAACTATTCTTCACATAATGTTCTGACTTTTGCACTGGCTTTACCCCATGCCTAGAATGCAATGCTTCCTCATCTATGCTTTATGAAATCCTTCATTTCCACCAAGACTCAACTCAAGTACCACTTTCTACATGAAGCCTTTCTTGATCTCCTAGTTGAAGTGTACTTTTCCAAAATTAGCTTGTACTCATTTTGCATATATTGTGTATAAATTGCCTCCAAAATTAGAGTATATGCTTCTTGAGGGCAGGGACTCTTTCTCTTTTGGATTTCTGTCTTCAATTATTAGCACTGCTTGGCACATAGTGTTTGTTAAATACATTCCATGAAAAAAATATAAATACAAGGTCCTTTGGTGAAGATAGTTACAGAGGACTAGAGTAAATTAACAGTGATATTTTTTCTACAAATTTGTTCTAGTAAGAAGAGAAATGGCCCCTTAACTCTCCAACAGAACCAATAGCAGAACATGTATTCATAAATATTTAGGAGCCTAAATAAAGTAGCACAATAAGGTATGAACACTTGAAAGACCTAATCTAACAGCCCTGTGCCCTCATTCTTAATATAGTAAGACAACATTAATGTGAAAACTCTAGTAGATACTGTTTCTGAAGTTAAATTTAGTAGCACATGAGGTGAAATGTACTGTGTAATTTACGTAGGTAGAGCAAACATTGTTACTGGCTTTGAGAAAACAGACAGAGCTTCATTTTCAGTTGGAAAATAAAACCAAGCAAAATGGAACAGGGGATTATGAAAAAACTCAATGTTCTCCACAATTGGCCTGTATTTCTGCTTACTCATTTAAGTCATTATATTTACAGAACAATTAAAGCAAGGGAAAACTGGTGTCATCCTCACGGTGTAACTCCTGGATACTCCTTGATCCTTTCCTTCGAGGTATGAATTCAAGAGATGCATTTGTTGCCATTTTTAACTGGCATTTAGTATGAATCTGTTCAAATGAATATATATGTATATATATACATATATAATATATACACTCATTTTTATATTCATATACAAAACGACAGAGAGAGACAGAGGCAGATAGAGAGAAAGATACTTTCACCTTCTGAATATATACAGATTAACAACTGTTGCTGAGTTACAAGGACTAAATAAAGTCTTTTTTCCCCTTTTACTTATAATAGTGTATCACTATTTAGAATAACCCAAAGTTTAAAAGTTTTCTCAAGCTCTTGCTCTTATTGAAAAATTCTCTAAGAAGTATTTTAAAATGGAGGCCAAGTAGTCTAAGGTATAATCATATGAGAAAAACTTGTAGGAACCAGGGATCATTGATTTGAGAAACAAACATAAATGGAAGCAAGCCAACTGTCTTCAGACATTTGAAGGCCATCCTGTAGAAAAGAGTAAGTAGTCTTATTCTGGTCTTTTTTCTTTTTTAATAGAAAGTAAATGTAGAACCAGTGGGCAGAAATCAAAAGGAGGCAAACTTTGGCTTAATACAAGAAGCAATTTTTTAAAGTAAATGTACTGGCTCATGAAGTAGTTCCCTATCACAGAAACTGAGTAAGCAGAGCTAAGTGACCATTCATCATGGATGATATATTTTTAAAATTATATGTATTTATTTTTAATATTTTTTTTAAATTTTGAGTTCCAAATTCTCTCCTTCCCTCCCACGCCTCCTCCAACCACTGATACGGCCAGTAATATATCATTTATGTATGTGAAGTCATGTAAAATATATTTACATATTAGCCATGTTGGAAAACATAAAACAATAAAAAGCAAGAAACAAAAAGAAAGTGGAAAAATATGCTTCAATCTGCATTCAGAGTTCATCAGTTCACTCTCTGAAGGTGAGTATCATGTTTTAACAGGGCTCATTTAGAATTGCCTTGATCCAAGTAGTTATTTTTTTGTTTTCTTTGTTTTTTGTTTTTTTTTTTACAGCTGATCATCATTAAAATGCTGCTGTTACTATGTACAATGTTTTTCTGAATCTGCTCATTTCACTTTGCATCATTTTATAAAAGCCTTCCAAGGTTTTTCTGAGACCATTCTACTCATCATTTCGTATGTAATACGATAAAATAGTTTTCCATCACAATCAAATACCAGAACTTGTTCAGCCATTCTCGATGGTGGGCATCTTATTTGTTTTTGTGTGAGGCAATAATGGTTAAGTGACTTGTCCAGGTTCACACAGCTAGTGAGTATCATATGTCTGAGGCCAGATTTGAACTCAGGTTCTCCCGACTCTAGGGCCAGCGCTCTATCCACTGTGCCACCTAGCTGTCCCTTTATTTGTTTTTTTTTTCTCTTTATGTACCTATCAAAAGATTACTATGTAGAGTAAAAAAAATAAAAAGAAAATTCATGTGGAGAAACAAGAGATCAAGAATATCAAGGGAATTTATTTTTTTAAAAAATAAGTAGGGGGCTCTCAGTAGCAGATGTCAATCTATCTATAAAGTGGTAATCGTCAAAACAATCTGGCATGGGGTAAGAAATCCAGTGGTCAATCAATGAAGCAGATTACAAACAAAATATACAAAAGCAAATATGCATAGTAGTCTAGTTCTTGATATATCCATATATCAGGGCAAGACATACACATATATGTAAACATAAATAGTTATATATAGTTAGAATACAAACAAAGATAAAATAGTTATGCATCCATGTTTATTTACACATATATTTATATTGATATCTACATGCATATACATGCATGCATGTAAGTACAGTGTTTATGTGTATATTTCCATGTATACACACATTTGTGTGACTATGCGTATGCATGTATATTCATATATATTCATGTGTATATTGTATGTGTATGTATGTACACACATACACATGTAAATATACTTTGTACATCAGTAGGGTACATGGGAAGCATGGGGTTAGCTTATGGAAGGAAGCCCAACCAGTCATCTTAGCAGTGGGTTGTAGTCACTCATGTATAACCATATTTTTTGTTCTTTAAGATGGAAAGGTATTTGCTTCTGCTTTTTGACTATGACGGAGTCCATCTGTATGAACTACCTCCCGCTATTCAAAAAGTACTTTGGCATCTCTGTTTCTCTGTCTCTGTCTCTGTCTCTATCTTCTCTCTCACTCTTACTCTGTATCTCACTCTCTCTCTCTCTCTTGTTCAGCCCACCTGACTGAGTGGGGTATATTCCAACCACAGGAAGATGCTTAGACAGGAGAACTCCTTGCAAAAATACACTTCCAGAAAGCAGCAGAGTTTCATCCTCAAGGCCAGGCTCTGGGTTGCCATTGTGGGTATCAATGTCTACCTTTTTTCAGGTCAGCACAAACATAAGACATTCCAAGTTTTAGAAACCGGATGGTACTTCAAATAACATTAAAAAAAATAACCTTCTTCCAAGAAGCAATTTCCATATGTACCAACTGATAATCCATGGGCAGGCAGTCTAATCATATTGAATTTCAGGGGATAAGGGCCAGAAGCATATTCATACTGAACACATAGATCTGTTCTGGCCTCATTGTCTGTTCAGCCCCCATGGATCCTTCTTATTAACTTTAACTGTTGTTGCAACTTTACACATTGCATGTCCTTTTCACAGTCACTGTTAATAAGGTTATTTAGCACAAGATACATGTTGAGCAATAGAATTTCTTTTCTCTGTGAATTCAGACTTCTGTGTTTTATCTTTTGTTCAATAAAACTTTTAATGTCAAAAAAAAAACCAAACACCAGACCATATACACACATACATACATACATACACACACATATATACATATGCATACATATACGTATGTGTTTAAATATATAGATATATTTCAAGACCGAAGTAGGAATTTGTTTTTCATGCCTATACATATTTTTTTTCCTTTTTCATTGGGGACTGGTGAATGGGAGGAGGATCATTGAAAGTAGAAAAGAATATAGACCTGAATATAAAATAAAATTGAATTTATTTTTTAAATAAAAACAATTGTTAAAATATTTCTATGCTTCAAATTTTAATAGATCAAAGGTAAAGCTCATTAGAAAATATCCATTTTGATGAATTTAATTCAATTTAATAAAAATACTAATGATTTATGTATAAGGCAGAACACATTTATTGTAAAATATTTGTACATCTGAGAATGGGTAATGTGTTGATTTGCACCAGTTCCCAGAGCTTCTTAAATAAGATTCATAGTCAGTGAAAGGAGTTTGATCTAATTATCAACAAAAGAAAAAGCAAGTGATTAAAGAATACCTATGTCCTGGATGGCTACTGTAAATGAATAAAGTAGTGGATATGACACAGAATTGAACAAGATGAGGTGAGTTGGTTATATTGTGTTTGAGAAATTTCAGCTTTTTTAATGAACCTAATAGTCTCCCTGAAATGAAGCTTATCTTTTTAATACCAATACTTTCCCACAGTTGTTGTATGACTGTGTGTTATAGGATGCCTTGGTTTCCAAAGAAATGAAATTGAAAGTCACCTAAGAGATAATGGTAAGGGACATACTGGCAACACATTACACAGAAGGAATTATGCAGGAGAGGTTGTATAAAAGGCATCATCAAAGAAATATATGCATAAAAGCAAAACAAAAAATAAGACAGGTTGGTCATATGTCAAGAGTGAGGGATAACCAGTGGTCAATCTATGTCTGCAACTGGCATCCTCATGCTAAGAAGAAAGACTAAAGGAGGTTCTCCATTTTGAGTGTACTCCCTATGAAAAACTCCTGGGAAGACATGGGTAAGAATAGCCTATTATAGCCAGATATGGATGAGTTCTGCTCTTTGTCTTTGGAGAGCATATGCACAACAAGGAAATTCATTAGAGTACTTCTATATGCTCGAGGCAATGATACAAATAATGTAGATAAAAAGGCAAAAATCAAACAAAACTTTCTTCCAGAGGAACTTATAGTTTACCTTGGCTTTTAAAACATGGCAGATGGGGCAGCTAGGTGGCACAGTGGATAGACCACTGTTCCTGGAGTCAGGAGGACCTGAGTTCAAATCTGGCCTCAGACACGTGACACTTACTAGCTGTGTGACCCTGGGCAAGTCACTTAATCCCATTGCCTAGCCAAAAACAAAACAAAAAAAACAACAAAAAAACAACAACAGCATGGCAGAGTATAATCTCTAAACTCTATTGACCATTCCATGTATACACTCCACTATTTCATTCTGGTATTTTTAGTTTCAAATAATCACTATAATTTATTCCAGTGATCATAGTGTAAGCTTACAACCAAAGTCATTTTGTTTCTTATATAAAACCAGGTTGTATATCTCATATAGATAAATTCAGTTTTCAAAAATTATTTGATTATTTAACTAGAGTTCTAAAATCCTTGCCAGAAATTATTTTTACAATATTAACATAATATTAACAGTAATCTTATAGTGAAATCATCTAATTGAATGAGAAAAAAAGTGGCTGCTATCATAGTTCCAGTAATATGAAGTGAGGAACAGTAAGGGTATCATTCAGTATCTGGGTCAGGGATGTTAGTCAGGGCCCCACCTAGTTCAAACTTAGGGTGACTTGAATAAAGGCCAGAGGCCAGGATCCAGCCACTGCACAAGCTACCTTTATTATTGGCCTACTTATACGAGTTCTGGGCAGACTCCCATTCTCTGTGGCTATCCAAGCAACCAATCACACCCATTCAATGTGGCCTAGTGGACTAAGCAAATCACTGGAAATTGGGTACTTCTGGGTGCTAATCCTGGCCCTGCAACTGATTCATGCTGTGTCCTGCCTCTCTTAGTGTGTTTCTTCAGCTGGAAAGTGGGGATAATAATACTGAACTATTTCTTTAGAGTGTCATGTGGATACACTATTAATAACAGGCTTTAAGAAGACAAGGTAGCATTTACATGAGACATTGGATCAGGTAACTTTTTAGTGCTGCAAAGTAAGGCATACCTTAACTTTAAGAAAACCCAGTATACAGAAGACCAAATATTTAACATAGTTAAATTAAGGAATTACTTTTCACTTTACGGAAGAAGTCCTCATTTAAAAAAAAAAAGAGGATTAGCATAAGTTGAGCCTTACAATGTGGTTTAAAAAAAAAGTATTGGATTAAATCATGAGACCTGAATTTTAGTAGAAACTCTGCCACTAACTAGCTCAGTGACCTCAGGTACTCCTTTTAAGTCTTATTTTCTTCTTATGCATAAGGAGGCAGATCTAATTGACCTCTAAGGTTTCTTAGCATTCAATGACTCCAAGTTTCCTTTAGATAGACATAGTTCCATATGTAATTTACATATACTAGGTACTCAATAATGATTGTTGAGTGAAATAATTAAATATTGTAATTCAAATATGCATATGTGAAATTTGTCTGTATTTGGGTATAGTATTATAGTAGTCTTGGATTACAAGGGCCTAGGTTTGAATTATGACCAACTCTATACCTTTTACTTAATCTCCTTAAGTCTCAGTTTCCTCATCTGTAAACTGGGGCAATAATATTTATATTAACCTACTCTGTAGAGTTCTTGTGAAAAAGCTGCTTTATGAATCTTAAATGACTATATAAAATGTGAGTTACTATCATTAGGTTATATCAACTTAGATTTTAAGAGGTAAAAATAGAGGATATTCAATGCAAACTCCTCCTCCAACCTCATTATAAACTGTATTATATTTTTCCAATTACATATAAAGATAGCTTTCAATACTCATTTTATAGGATTTTGAATTCCAGATTTTTCTCCCTCCTGCTTCAATATGGCAAGCAATCTTATATAGATTATACAAGTGCAATCATATTAAACATATTTCTATATTAGTCATGTTCTGAAAGAAAAAACAAAACAAAAGGAAAAATACACACACAAAAGAAAATGAAAATAGAATGATTCTATCTATATTTAGATTCCATCAGTTCTTTCTCTGGATGTGGACAGCATTTTCCATCATGAGTGTTTTGGAATTGTCTTGGATCATTGTATTGCTCAGAAGAACTAAGTTTATCATAGCTGATGATTGCACAATGTTGCTGTTACTGTGTACAGTGTTCTGGTTCTGCTTTCTTCACTCAGCATCAGTTCATACAAGTCTTTTTCAGGTTTTTCTGAAATCCACCTGCTCATCATTTCTTATAGCACAATAGTATTCCATTACATTCACATGCAACACCTTTCTAACCACATTTATATGCAAAGAAACCGAAACCCAAAAGAAGTAAATTAACCTGTCCATCATCACATAGTTTATATAGGTCTCCATATAAGAGAGTTGGAGCTTGTCGCTAGTTGTTATAACACCCAGTGTAGTATACATAGAGTACACTACATCATGCTATATTTTTTTTCTTATCAATGGTATTCCTATAATTAGTAGAGATAAAATAAAACAAATCCCAAATGAAAGATTGCTACTGATACGGTTCCTGCTTAGTTTACATAGAGGAAAAATTATAAGCACTTATTTTTGTACATATATATGTATATGTAGAGTGTCTTCTTAGTTGCCTTTAATGGTTTTTTTTTTTTGGTTCAAACCTTGCCCTCTAATATAGTGCGCTGTGACTGTACCTCAAGGCTGTCCTGGGCACTCTTCTTTTCTCTCTCTGCCCTCTCTCACTTGGTAAGTTCATCAACTTCCATGAGCTTTATTATCATCTCTATGCAGAAAACTCCCAAATCTATACATCTAACCTCCTGAGTTAATTTCAAAATTAATGTTTACTGCAGGTATCTCAAACTGAGATTATCTCTAATTTATCCTGTATATATCTTGTTTGTGCCTGGATGTCTGAATATTGTTCCTTCCAATTTGACTGTGAGCTCTTTAAGGACAGTGGTTATTTATTGACTTTCTTTGTACCCCTCAGTTCTTAGAACAGTGCCTGACATATAGTAGCATTTAATAAATGTTTCTTGACTGACAGATTGACAAAAAATGAACTCATTAAATTCCACCCATCCTATCTCAATTCCGAACTTCCTTGTCCCTGTCAAGTGCACACAAAGGACATAGGTGGCAAACAAGCAGAGCCAAAGATCAGAATGGAAGCAAAAATACCAAGTAAAAAGGAAGCCCCCTCTCTCATTCAATTTCACCGAAAGGACAGGATCACATCATTTAAAAGAGTTAAGTCTAGGTATTTGTGATGTTGCCTCTCGCCCCACCTCACCCCTATATGCCCAGGGGATAGAACGGAGATATTTTCTTAATGCCACATGTGCTCTTGAGAGTAGGGATTGTTTCATTGCCTGTATTTGTATGCTCAGCATCTACTATAGTGTCTGGCACATAGCTGATTGATTTTTTTGAAATGAACACCATAGAAGTTTTTAATCTAGAACAGAAAATATTCCAGCAATGAGTTTTATATATCATATCCTTTACTAACCATGGAAATCTGGTAGAAAATGGTGCAGGGATAAGACAGTGGCAATAATGATAGTAATAATGATGGTAGGTGGCAGACTTAGGGCAGCAAAGACATATTAGTGGCCAATGAAGCTAGTCCTAGCGTTATATAACTTTTTAAGGATTACAAAACACTCTCTCTCTGTCTCTATCTGTCTCTCCCTCTCTCTCTCTCAGTCTCTATGTCTATACACATATTCACATATACACATACAGAGAGAGATAATATCTTGTTTAGTATATACACATATACATATTATACACACATACATATATGTGTGTGCATGTGTGTGTGTGTGTGTGTGTGTGTGTGTGTGTGTGCGTGAGAATTCTTGTTTGATACTGGAAATAACCCTGTGACAGAGGTAGCATCATTATTAGTATCTTTATTTTACAGAATAGAAAACAGATGGAAAAATTTTTCACCATGACCTATGCAAGGTCACACAGTTACTTAATCTAATATCTGGAGACAAATCTAGATCTTTCCTGATTCCAAGTTCATCACTTCTACTACCCAGCATCCTTGGCTGCCACCTACCACTTGGAATCCTAAACACCCTTTATGGCACTGATCACATTTTGTCCCCTATCTGCAGTCTCTTCTAACACTTCCAGTGGTTCAGGTCCTTTCTTCTCCCACCTTCCCCCCGTTACTATATTTTTACTTTGGATATATTTAGTATATACTTATCTGCATATATGTTGCTTTCTCTCAGTAGAATGTAAGCTCCTGGAGTAAGGGCAGGAGCTTATTTATTTTTTCCTTAATATATATAACAACTAGCACAGTGCCTGGCACAACACAGGCACTTTAAATGTGTGCTAAATTGAATTGAATTGAGTTGAACTGAAGCAAACAGCAACACAAGAAAGCCTGGAACTGACAGGATTTTATGAATTATAAGCTACTTTCTGCCTTAGTAAAGTGTCTTTAACTAGTTGGATGAAATGTTCTACATAAGTTTGAATTTTTATGACCTGGAATCCAATTTTTACCATGAAGTGGGTTTTCCACTTGTCTGCAAATAGCTCTCTACCCCACCCCATTCCCCATTTGAGTCCTTTACTTATCCTTACAGTTTACATATTAAATAGAATAATTATATGAATTTGTGCATGAGTATTTTATTTATGTTTTTAGAACTGTATGCCTGAATTGTGGATTTATGTCCTTCATCTGATCCCACAAGAAGACACTTGTGCATGGAGAACAGGAATCAACTAAATACAGAACTTGTGCACCCGAATTTAAGTGCGCAGCTCTGACAGGAGGTCTATGTCCAAGGCTCATAATATATCCCCTGTAGGAGAAAATGTTGCCATCCCAACACAATTCATTCTGCCATAGTTATACAGCAGCAAAACTCTACATCTAGAGGAAGTAATTTTGTATAGATGGAAGCCAGTTTTTCACTTGTCACAGCTACATTTAATACATGAAATTCTCTGAATTAAAAAAAATTAAAAGTATAAAAAATACACAAAGATGCAGGGATGGGAAAAGATTTGTTTGTATATTTTTCCCCAATGGACCACTTTAATGAGATTTAAAAAAAATACTGCTTTATATATGTACAGTTTTCATTCAGCGGTCGAATATAAATAACTGGTTTTTTTTTTAGTTTATTTAAGCTACCTCAGAAATTAAATGTATAACCCTTAAAAAAACTAGAGGAATCCCTTCACAGACTAATTGATAATGGCTAGAAGTCCTGATCAAATAGTTAGTTGCATTAGTTACTATCATAATTAGACTTGTATCAAATGTCAAATATATTCAGGGACAATGGATTCTACAATATAGTCCCTAAATAAATCAATAGTTTTCTCTTTCCTTTTGTTATAAAACAAATGTATATTGTGGAATAACTAAATATACTACATTGTCACCTGTAGGCCATCACCATTGATGTACACTTATAGTAGTGTTTTCCATCATGGGATCATAAATTTAGAGTCTGTCAACTAGCATTTATTAAGTGCTTACTATGTGCCAGACACATAGTGATACAAAGACAGAGAAAAAACAATCCCTGTTCTCAAGGAGGTCACAGTCAAAGTGGGAAAACAGACAATATACAAATAGTTGTGTGCAAACAAGATATATACAGAATAAATCAGAGATGTTTTCACATGGAGGACTGGGAAAAACTTCTTGCAGAAGATAGGACTTTTTCTAAGATTTGAAGGAAGTCAAGAGATGAAGATGAGTAAGGAGAAAGTTACAAACATTGGATACTGCCAGGAAAAATGCCCAGAGTCCAGGGATGGATTGTCTGATTTAAGGAACAGCAAAGAGGTAAGTGTTACTGGATCTCAAAGTATATGGGAGAGTGTAAGGTGTAAAATTCAAAAGGTAACGAGGGGCCATGTTATAGAGGGCTTTAAAAGACAAACAGGAATTTATATTTGATCTAGGATGTAATAGGTAACCACTGTAGTTGATTGAATGGGTAAAAGGAGTAACATGGCCAGATTTATAATTTAAGATCACTTTTTAGGATGGACTTCAGATGGACAAAAGTAGGGAGAGACTTGAGGCAGCGAGACCAATTAGCAAGTTTTTGACTAGTAGAGGCACAAGGTGATGTGTGCCTATGCCAGGTTGGAGACAGTGTCAGAAGGGAGAAAGATGGGTAGACAAGTGATATTACAAAGATAGAACAGCAAGACTTGGACACTGATCAGGTAAAGGAAGTAAGAGAAACATCTTCCAAAACCCTTATGATTTCAAATAACCACATAACCTGGAAGATTCAAAATAAAAGTAGTACTAATTTAATTTCTTTGTACTATGCCAAATTACCATAGGGTTACTCTATAGAGTTATACATTGTTTATATACATATACAATTTATATGGACAGAATGTCAATATCAAAAGAAATCATGAAAAAGTAGGAATGAAGTAGTTCTACTATTACCATATCATTCTTCACTTATAAACATTGCTATTATCAAAACTATATGATGTTGGTTTAAAAAATCAAAAAGTAGATCAATGGACATTAAATGAACAAGACCTAGAAGTAAATGGTACAACAGCCTATTTTTTCAATTAACTCAATACTATAACTTTATGGGGAAGGGTCTCTCTCTATTCTATAAGGATAGCAAGGAAAACTGGAAAGTATTTTGGCATAAAATAAGTTTAGATCATCATATTATACCATATATTAAATTACAAATGAATAAATGATATAGAAGTAATAAAGTCAAATCACAGAAAAATAGAAGAGATTGGAAAGTTATACTTTGAATAACTATCAATGGGGAGAATTAATAACTAGACTTTCAGAAGAAGTTTTAAAATAAAAATAAATGTAAATGTTCATATAAAATAAATTAATAAGAATAAAATATGAGTGAATTAGGAAAAAACTATTTGAATTAAATATCTCTGATAAAAAGATGGTGACCAAATACATAGGAATTTGACAAATTCATAAATAAACTATATTTCTTAAATATGAAGTAGTCAAGGTGTATGAATATTTTTCCAAAGAAGAAATTAATACTGTAAGTGACCACATGAAAAAATGTTTTTCCAAATCAAGAAATACAAATGAAAATAACTCTAAGGTATCATCTCAGACATTGAATTGATAAGGATGGTAAAATCTAGAAAAATTTAATGTTAGAGGGAACATATGAAGATAGACCCATTAATTCACTGTTGATGGAGCTATGAATTCAACCAACAGCCCCAGAAAGAGATTTGAAATTACTAGAAAAAGAGTGATAGTACTGTTTGATCCAGTTGATCAGTTGAGATTATACTCTAGTATGGCAAAAGACAGACAGAAATATCATGTTTACTAAAATATTTGTAGTAGAAATATTTATAATATTAAAAAATCTGGAAAAAAAAGTATGTGGCCAAAGAGTATGGAACAGCTGAATAAGTTGTGATATGTGAATACAGTGGACAACAATGATTTAGAAATTGTTTAAAAACATTTTTAACTCCTCCATTTTTACCACCTAAATTGACAGTTATTGAGAACCTAAAGGTTTCATGTTAAATTTGTTGTTGTTGAGTTTTCTTGGCAAAGATATTGGAGTGGAATGTTTTGCCATTTCCTTCTCCAACTCATTTTACAGGTGAGGTAACTGTGGAAAACAGGGTTAAGTGACTTGTCCCAGGTCACACAGCTAGTAAATATCTGAGGCCAGATTTGAACTTACTGACTTCAGACCTAGTTCTCTATCCAGTGCACCACCTAGCTGCCCTTCATGTTAAACAGGGTAAACACAAATTCTTCTCTAGAACTAAGAGTACATTCATTTTGACCCTTTCCATGATTATCAAGTGTACACAGGTTACTCTCTCTCTGTCTCTCTCTCTCTCTCTTTTGTTTGTTTCTTTCTTTCTCTCACTCTCTCATGCTCTCTCTTCCTCATACTAATTTGAAAAAAATAATTTTAATTTTATTTCTCTTTCAGAAGAAAAGCTTATAAAAAGACAAGATAAAACTGCTGCCACTTCCATTAAAAAATAACTTTATCCTTCCCTAAGAGAATATTAAAAAAATCATTATATCAATAGAACAGGATTTAGGCCAGTTACAGTATCTCAGTACGTTGGCATTATTGGAAATGAAACAAAAGTTATTTTGTGTTAATAATACAACAAAGCCAATAAAGATAATTAAAAAAAACTATAACCTGATTTAATTATAAACATATTCTAATTTCCCTAGTAATGATAGACTAGACAGCATGATCTCATCTCTAATGAACAAGAGAAAGCTCTCTTGAGCTGAAATAATTGACTAAAAACAGCATTCTCTTTATAGCTCTGTTCCCAAAATAAACATTAAGATTACAAGAGGGATTAAGCATAACCCCTACCTTTCCCAGCTAATAATTATAATATATTATAGATCATTTCAAGATAGTATTCTTGGAAAGCTGTTTATTGTCTGTGCAATCACAGGCAATTCACTTGACTTCTTAATTTACTCACATGTAAAATGAGGTCTTTGGATAAGATGGCCTCTAAAATCCCTCTCATATCAAGATTTGTTATCTTATCATCCTATATGTATTTCATATGTGTTCCCAAACACATTTTAAGATACATCTATTATTTTTAAACCATATCGGCTCTAGTTACTTTCTCCTTGCATATGACTTCCACTTACACATGTGGGATGGCCATCCATGTGCTAGTGTTTCATATAAGTATGTGTCCACATATTCCTCCTTTGGCTTGCTCATACCACCTCACTTTCATTCTGGTAGGTTTAGGTTTAGGTTCCCAAAGAAGAAACACTACTATGTGATTACATTGCAAATTCTCTCAAGGCTGTAAGGGTAATTCTTTTGGGGAATATCACCCTTCTACTCATTATTTTAGCTCTTGAGACTTCACTAGTAGGCTTTCATTTACGCAATCCAGACACTCACAATGATGACAATTTTTAGATCTTAAACATTAGGGTAATACCCTTGTTCCAGTGACTGGATAAGGTGAGACTTAAAGCAGGAAACCAGTTAGGAAGCTATTGTGATAACCCTAGGAATATGATTATAAGGACTTGAATTAGTGTAGTGGTAAAAAGGAATGGAAGGGAATTTAGTGTTTCTGAATTTCCTTATTTGAATTCCCTTTAGGATCATAAATTTTAAGGTGAAGGGGACTTAGAGGTCATCTATATCAGCGCCTTTATTTTACATATAATGATGGTAAGGTTAAGAAAGGTAAAATGTTCAAGGTTACATAGCGTGATAGCACTAACATCTACCAGCATGGCCCTAAACCATGGTTTGGGCCCATCCCAAGTCTTTCATTCACATGACAGAAATTAGTTTCTCCTAAAAGGAGACAAAGTGGTCCTGGGAACTTTTAGCCCCCTGGTCCCCTGATGGCAGTTTCCTGGTAATCTAAAGCATTAAAAATCCTACCCATATGAAGTTAGAACTCCTGAAAGTTGGTGGATTTCTACAGACCACTCAAGTAAGTCATTACGCCCTTCACCATATCCTGATGACCACAGGAGTTTTGACATAAGGAAAACGGTGGGGTGAGGTAGAGTTTGTATCCAGAGGAGCTAAGTGTCACTATATCCTTGTTGCATATCTTTGCTGTGTTGGAGCAAAATAAACCTTTTTTTCTTCTTTTTTAAACATTCAGTGACTTGTGAGTGCTTCATTTTCTCCCAATTTCAAACCTGACCTAAGAGAATGCTGGCGTCAGAGCCGCATCTGACATATAGGAAGCTAAGCCAAGAATAACACCAAGGTTCCTTGCCTGTAAATCCAGTACTCTTTTGTTGCTTCTGGGTCTTTCTCCTTGGTAGCTCTAGGATAAGTATTCACATCTTAGAAAAATCTCAGTGTCCATTTGTTACCATTTTGAAAAGGTAAAAATAGATGGAAAAGGCAATATTTTCTCAATCACTCTTCTAGGCAAACATCTCTCAGGGATTCCCTGTTTGTCAGGTTGCTGAAAATGCCTTTATCTATCTGGTTAATCACCAGGAGATTTGAATAAGTGCAATTTCGGTGATCTTTGAGTCACAGAAACATTCATTTAATATAACATATATGTGTGTATATATATATACATATATATGTATATATATATATATGCTTTTAAAAAAGCTTTAACATAAAGAAGAAAGGTTGCATAGTGGAAAACATACTGGACTAGGAATCAAGAAGACTCAGGACATATCTCTCCTCCAACTCTGTTAGCTGTGTGATCACAGACAAGGTACTTAATCTCTCTGATCATCAATTTCCTCATGAAGATAAGAATAACTCCTACCTCACAGAACTATTTTAAGAATCAAATGAAATAATGGATGTAAAGTGATTTATAAACTGTAAGGCCCTATTCAAAGTCAATTATTATTAATTATAAGCACACTTAGAACCTAGCAGAAAGGTTAATCTACATATATGTAAGGACTACAAAGGCCACATTAAAGGAATCTGCGTTCTTGTGCAACTCCTCTACGGGATATGTAGTGATTTTAATTTTTTTCTCAGTTTTTACAAAGGAATGTTTATTTCAAGGACATAACAAGAACAAACTTACAAACTTTCTTCCCTACACCTTGGGGACACAATCTCTGCTATTTCACCATTGTCTCTCTGGAGAGTGGGAGTACTCTTAGCACAATTCTCACATATCATTGGTCCTATCAAGTTCATGTCCAGACATGCCTTGACTCCTGGTCCTTATCTCACCAACCATGGGCTAGGTACCAAAGGTTATTCCTGAAGGTCACTCCTTTCTCCTCACAGCACTGATGATATACTTGCTATAAAACTTGTACTCTGAAATAGAAGGATAACAAGGTGACCATTCAAAACTCAGAAGATCAATGGCTCACATTCCTTCACCTAGAAGGGAAAACAACAAACATTAAGGCAAGTATGGAACCCAGGCTTGTATTTATGAGGCCTCAAGGAAGCCTCAGGTTCGGTGAGAGCCATTGTCTTTCACCGAACACTGTCAGTTCAAAAGGTCAATGAAGAGTGCAGTCAAAGCAAAACAATTCCCAAAGAGCTTCTACTACTTTTTTGAAGCTTGTGGAGGCTTCCAGAAAATTTGCACATTGAGGTACTAGTAACCAGGATGTATGAAGGAAAATGAAAGGGGATGAAAAGTGGTTTTAGTGATTTTTGCTGTTCTTCAGTAGTGTCTGACTTTTCTTGACTTCTTTTTTGGAGAGGGGTCTTTTCTTGGCAAAGATACTGAAATGGTTTTCCATTTCCTCCAGTGGAAAAAGGCAAATAGAGGTTAAAGGACTTGGCCAGGGTTACACAACTAGGGCAGATTTGAACTCAGGTCTTCTTGACTCCAGGTCCAGTGCTCAGTCCCCTGAGCCACCTAGCTGCCTACAGTCTTAGTGCTTAGTGACAATTAAATACATATGTTAAGTGCTTTACAAAGTGGTATATTCAACTTAACTATTATTACTTATGTACCAGCCATTGTGTTAGATGTGAGGGACAGAAAAATAGAAGTGAAACATTCCCTTTACTCAGAGAGAATTTAGTACCCCTAAGCCACTAAGAACTTTTGTTCAGAGGAAAATTGAAGTTGTTTGCCTAAATGTGCTTGTGTTTCTTTAATTATATTATATCTCATGTAAGTCCATGATCTCATTACTCTCAGTACTTCTTCCTTCAGGGTATATCACAATTCATTAATTGCTTTTCACACTGTGTTTTCCTTGTTCATATGCTCTCATTTACTTTTTTTTTTTTTTTTTTTTTTAGGCAATTGGGGTAAAGTAACTTGCCCAGGGTCACACAGCTAGTAAGTGTCAAGTGTTTGGTCTGAGGTCAGATTTGAGCTCAGGTTGTCCTGACTTCAGGGCCGGTGCTCTATCCACTGTGCCACCTACCTGTCCCTCTCATTGACTTTCAATGGAGGAACTATACACTATGGTGACCTCCCTAGGTGTTTTTTAAAAAATATTTCATGAACTATAGGGTAAATTTGGGACTGTCTTTCCTCCTTTACCTGACCAGACCTTCTCTTTTTTTGGTCTTATATGTATTTGACAATGTCTATTATGTCAATTATTTCTTTGGCAAAATGTTTTATTCAACTTATATTCACTGTGCATCTCTCTGTTGCCCTTTGGGTCATTCACAATTGTGATTCTTCTGAAATGGTTGTGTTCTTCCTTATAACAGGAGAATAGTGAAGCTAGGGCTCTTGAAAGTGCTACCCAATTCCCAAATGCTATTCAACTTTATTATTTCCCCTTATTCAGTCGATCAGTCCATCAGTAAGCATTTATGAAGTGCTTACTATGTACCACACACCATGACAAGCACTGGGGATGCAAACTCCCTTATTCAACTATATGCTCAGCTCATTATCCATCTTCAGCATCTATCCATTATGGATGGAACAACAGCCTAACCCAATAGGCTGCCCATCCAAATGCATGTCTTTATCTGAACAATAGATGTTTGCTAAACTGAATTTATTTATTTTTTTTTCTACTAAGCATCTTTTGAGGAAGACATATTGATCCAGAGCTTGTTGCAATAGGAAAACAAAAATATCTGAAGAAACTATCCATAAACAATATATTTTCCCATTTGGACTTACTTATTACTAGTCTCTGTACTAGTCTCTGTAGTAATTATTTGACCATTCTTATTAATAGACATAAAGGAATATAATGGCATACTTTTTCTCCACTAAAATGATGACAAAAGGGGCTTACTTATGGACAGAAGAAAAAAAAAGAATACTTTTCTCACTGAAAGTTGTTAATATTGAAAGAGATACTGAAAACTGTATAATATATTTTTGAATAGAGGTAGACATCATAGTCATCTGTTTCCCGAGCTTAAGGACCATCTTGCCTGTGTATTACCTTCAATTTCAATGAAATAGGAGGGGAAGGAGAGTTTTAATTACCTTGTGTTAATTTCCTGAACCTTTCACCTTGTATTTTTAACTGCTAACACACTGAAACCATGGGCAGTGCTTCCGACATAATCCTCAGGTCCTTTGTTGGAAACTGCACATTTGGCAATTCTAACTGCTTATTCCATAAAGTTTTTAGAAACCACGAGAGTATAGGTCTTTTGAATCTTAGCCTAGTGGTCTGAACACCTTCCACAAGAGCAGGATTCTCTGGTAGCAGGAATCTGGAGCCATCTGCATCCCTAGCTCTCCCATCCCCCAGCCTAAACATTCCAAGGGACTGCAGAGACAGATGTTTGCATACCTAATGATCAGTGGTTGAGATTCTAAATTCTTTAGCCTCTTACTTTACAAAAAGGAGGGGGGAAGGTACTCCTAAGTCTCCTTACATGAAGTTACGCCAACTCTCTCGTTATGTGATATGTTTGTACCCTTAGGCGGCATTTCTTATTTATTTTAGGGAAGACAATTCTCTGTTTCTTCTGAAAGCAAAAAAAAAAAAACATTAATATGCATCCATGCCTCAGAAATTCCCATTCTTTTCTGATAGAGTTTCACTGTCAAATGGAATACTCACTGCAGTGGTTACCAAATATCAATCTAGGCAGCTATAGCAGAGCATTTTCTCTGGAGGCTGGGAACATGCCATTGTAGAAATAGAGCTGACTTTAGAGACAAAGGACACAGATGGGCATCCTAGTTCCTGAGTGCCACTGATAGCCTTCATGATTTTGAGCATGTCACTTAACCTTTCTAATTCTCAGTTAATTAGCACTGGAAAAGAGGGAGTTTGACTGGATGATCTTTGTGATCTCTTATAGCTCTAAATCTATGATCTTAAGAGAGCTCACTCACTTTTCCTAAAATCTTCTTTAGATGATCTCCAAAGCCTGAATTAATGAAAAAAAGGGTAACTTGTGATATTAGTTTCACTTCAGAAAAATGAATTGTGCTGATGTCTTTTCTTTCACATCACCTATAATTCTTGCCAGCTAGTGTGAGTAGAATACTGGACTTGGAGTCAGGAAGACAAGAATTCAAATCTTTTTCTCAGACATACTTGACAAGTCACTTAACTTCTCCCAGTCTTGGCTTCCTCGTCTGTAAAATAAAAGGATTGCACTTGATGGTCTCCAAGGTTTTTACAGCTTGCTATGATCCTATAATTTCCCCCTACCCCCTCCAAAAAGCCATTTCTTATAATAAAGAGGAAAAATCAAAAAGGCAACCAGTATATTTATGGAGTATAATGTCATATGCTATGTTTTATATACATTATCTCTCACCTTTGCAAAGATGTGGAGTCACATCTCTTCTCATATCTCTCCTTTTGGACCAATCTTGGTGTCATGTTAGGAGTACTGTATACTTTCATATATAATTTCAGAGGATTTCTGTATAATTTCAGAGCATTCTGCTTTTATTGTTTTGTTCTTTCCACTTTCAGTATTGTAATCATTGTGCGTATTGCTTTTCTAGTTCTGCTTACTTCACATTGAATCAATTCATGTATCATCCCATGCTTCTCTGTATGCTTCATATTTTCATTGCTTATAGCACAATGATATTCTATTACATTCATGTACCACAATTTGTTTAGCTATTCTCAAATCAATGGGCATCTACTACTTTTTTTTTTTCAGTTCTTGGTTGTAAGAAGCATTGCTATGAATAGCTTGGCATATATGGGAACTATCTTTTTGCTATCGCCTTCCTTGGAGTACATGCCTAGAAGTCATGATTTCCTTAGACTGGTGACTGTGTCACCAGAGAATGATATATTCTTTAATCTGAGAGGCCACCTCAGAGGTCATCTATTTCAACCTGTTACTAAAGAAGAATCTGTCCTTTTATATAATTACCCTGACAAGTAGTTATCTAGTTTCCACTGTTAATAGCTCCAGCCCATTCCACTGTTCAGTAGTTCTAGTTGTTAGGAAAGATTATTTTTTTCCTTCAATCAGACCTATATTTCCTTCTCTTCAACTTGTAGCCACTGTTCTGAGTTTTGCCTATCATCAAAGAAACATGTCTAATCTCTCTTCCACATGCTACCATTTTAAATAAGAAGTCAAGCCACAATTCAATGTAAATCATTTGCTTTCAAAACTAGAACTCCTAACATAATCATCACACTTCCCCCATCTGATCCTCTAGTTTCATACTCTTTCATGCCTTAATCATCTTGGACATTCCTTCCTTTGGTCATGCTCCAGAATTCAGTGTCATTTAAATTTTTTCCTGTTTTTGGAATCCAGAGAAAACAAAATCTTTTTTTTTAAGATGTTAAGGTCATTCTGAAAGCCTATGTTTTCAACTGTTAGTAGGGTTTAGATCCAAATGTATACAGCAAATGTGTAATTATTTCTAATCTGAACATAAATAAACATAAGCCACTTATTCTTGTTTATTCAACATGAAAATTACATATCCTAAAATACATGATTTTTGTAAAGTTTATCCTCAAGGGTCGGTTAGCACCAAAAAATAAAGACCTCTTTAACATTTGATCCATCAGTGATTGGTAAGTGTAGATGGTCTTATACTCAAACACACCTAAATAGCAGCAGCATTTCAGGAACAAAGACAGAGGGAGATTTCAGGTAAATGAAAATGCCTACAAAATAGTATTTCATTTTCTTTTTTTAATTTTCATCTTCACAGACTTCAGTCATATTTTTAAGATCAAAGTCTGTGCTGTGGAGTGGATAGAGCTTTGGACTTTGAGTAGGAAAGCTCTGGATTCAAATCCTTCCTTACTCATATACTAATAATGTGCTACTAGACAAGTCACTTAACCACTCAGCCTAAGTTTTCTCATCTGTAAAACTGGGATAATAAAAATATATATCTAACCAGATTGTTGTGGGGAATCAAATGTATGTAAAGTTCTTTATAAAGTTCAAAGGTTGTTAGGCTTTGTCCATTCTTAGTTTCATATTGTTCTGATCTGTAATTATGCTTTTTTACATGATTTCTTTTCTTTTTTTTAAAAGTATGATCTATACTTAAATAAAAAACTACAGGAGGTGTTAGACTATTCAGAAATACATTATTTTCTGAGCTGCTTTAAAATTGTTGGTTGTGCACCCCATCCCACCCCCCAGATTCTGACCTGTCAATCACTCAACAGACTCATTTCCTGCTCTAGGGTGCCAAAATCCACTGCTTTTATGTTGTTTGGCTCCTGGTCAGCCCTCACAAGCAGAAATCCTACACTGAATAAATGGTCAATATTTATTTTATAAAGTTTCCTACTCTTACACCAGAAAGGTGGATCATCAAGTGGGGTTAACTCTCAAGGACATTAATGAAATATCCAGAGCCCAATCCTACCCATGATGCACTCCTTTAAATAGAACACTTGATTTGGCCTGGAAATCAGGAAAAAGGTTCCAGTTTCAATACTTCAGAAAGTCTTTGTCCATTCAAATATCCAAGAAGTGTTGATCTCTGACATATCCATCAGCAACACTTTAGCTACCACATGAATTCTGAATGTTCCATACAGAAAAGCTTTAGCTGTCGCCCTTGTATCTCTCCTAGCCCAGAAGTTCATGTTGCTTTTGTTCTGTAGATCTTTTGGAAAAGTTATCCATATAAAGCCAAAATATGCAAACAAGACTACTTTGAGGGGCCTTGGTAGTTGATTTGGGGTTAGTTTCCCTTACTTCATCACTTCTAAAAGGTACATGTTGAAATACCATGAAATTGAATGAATGTTTTCTCAATTTTGGCTAAAAAGCAGTGGTTTACTTCAGGCCAGTGGGCCCCAACTAGGCTACAGCAAGAAGGATGTAAAGTACATTAACACCAGACTTGCCCTGGAGGTGAAACCTCAGAGTCTCTGTGAATACAGTGTGTGTGTGTGTGTGTGTGTGTGTGTGCACGCCTGCAAGCACACATGTTTTGCTTTGGTTCAAATGTAGTTGTCAAATTGCTAGTGATTCAAATCATAATTTAGCTTCACCTCCAGGGCCAAGAGATTTGGAACTTTACATGGACCTTCAATGCTTTTAGTAACCTTTTATCTTTTACCTTAAAAAAATACTTTTTGGCATATATGGGAACTATCTTTTTGCTATTGCCTTCCTTGGAGTACATGCCTGGAAGTCATGATTTCCTTAGACTGGTGTAATGAAACATATAGGCTATGTCACCAGAGACTGATATATTCTTTAATCTGAGAGGCTGTACCAGCCGTGCCGACCTTATGCCGGCCGCGCCGACCACTCCTCCTATAAGGAGCAGGCTGCCACAGTCATACTCACTCACAAGTCTTCGGTCCTCAGCCAGATAAACACACAGAGACGAGCCATCAGGAGGCTCCAACACCAGAGCTTTATTCAGAGGCCATCACAGCAAGCCATCACAGCAAGGCTAAGCAGGAAGGCCAGAGCAACAGAGCAGGAGCTGAGAGAGCGAGCGCGTGATCTGACCACGCTTGTTCCTAAATACCTACCTAGCCCCTCCTCCCCAGCCCGCTTACTAGCCAATGATTGTAGGGTCAGATACTGGAAGGGGCTGTCTGAGTTTAGCACACCAAGGGGGAGGGAGTGACGTAGGAGGATAGGACCGGATACAGGAAGGAGGCTTCTGGGATTAGTGCATAGACAGAGTACGTGACCTAGGAAGTCAGGAAGGAGGCGTCTGAGGTCAGTGCTACACAAAGGGACCCAGGAAGTCAGGAAGGTCACAGGAAGGAGGTGTCTGGGGTTGACGTTGCATACAGGGAAGGGACTAAGCAAAGGGAACTCAGTCCTCTGCCGTCCCACTCCCACGTGGCACCGCCCCTTGCCTCAGGAGCACAAGCTCCAGCTACTTCCTTGCACCCAGCTTATCTCACATAGCACTGCCCACTGCCTCAGGGCTTCTCCGTACCCAGCCCATCCCAGTTCACCATGACTCCGCCTACCACAGCCCCTGCCTCGACTTCCAAAAATACCCAGATCTTACCCTAATCTTGCCACAGCGTCCACCTGGTAGTTGCCAACATCAGACAGTCCCTCACAAGAGGCCACCTCAGAAGTCATGTATTTCAACCTGTTACTAGAGAAGAATCTGTCCTTTTATATAATTGCCCTGACAAGTGGTTATCCAGTGCTAAGTAGGTATAATGAGTTGGTTTCTGGGCTAATGATACTTGCAAAAGAAATTTATATTTCTTAATTGAACTTTTGAAAACATCACTTGTTAGACAGAGCAATGCCTGGGGACTAAGAAAAGCAAGATTCTAGTCCTTCCTCTGGTACCAGCCAGTTCTGTGACCTTAGACAAGCCAGATCAGCTCTCCCACACTCCAATGAGTTAGCCATCAACCCACATCCCTCTGGCAGGCACAGCAGACAGATGATGAGGTAGGCCCATGAATTGATCTGCTCGATATCCCTCAGGGGTCAATACTGAGCATGGGAACCACCCTCACCACTAACAGTTCATAGGATCACAATCTAGAGCTGAAAGAAATCATCTAACTGAAACCTCTCATTTTATAGAAGAGGAAACAAGCCCAGAAAGTGAAAGTAATTTTCTCCTGGCCACTCATGTGGCAGAGTTGAGAACAGAGAAAGGTACTTATTTCAGGGGCATGGTAGAGAAAGTCCTCAGAGTCAAGAGTGCATTCTGGACAGAAACAAAGGCATGACTGGCCCAGGTGTCCTTCTTACAAATGGAAGTCTTCAGAGAAACCAGGCAATCAGAGGGGTGGAAGCAAGGGTATGTAGTAAATATTTAACAACAGAGCATACTTAAGTTTAGTGTCCATTATTAATATGGTCTTCATTATTTTCTTAAGTCTAGGAAATCAACAAAACAATAAGTCAAGACTTGATTTGTGGCCTTTGCTCATTTCTGAGCTATAAATGCTTGCAATGAAAATCTAACAATTAGCTCTGGCAGGAAGGTTTAGCTGAATGCAGAAGATATTTTCCAACATGTGAAGTCCAGCAGGGAGAGGAGGGTGTAATGGGAGCTTACAGGCAGAGGGTCAAGAGTGCAGCCTGGAGAGGAATGATCTTTATCCAAGGTCACCTTCCTGTCATCAGCTGAAAGGAATGCTTTCTATCTTTAATGTAATCAAGACGCAAGGGTCTAGCCCAAGCCTTTAGGCTTTATAGACCCACATCCATATTTCCTGGACACTAACTCTTCCTCTCAAAGCAAGCCTAGGTCTCTTTGCTAAACTTCCTAGATCACTAGGGACTCCAACTTGAGGCCTAAATATCCCTCACCTTCTGGTGCTGGAACTGACTTGACTCCTTGAATTCAGAGCCCTATTTCATTTGAAACCAAATCATCAGTCCCTCTATCCAACTGCCACTACCTCCAAGTACTATCTTTGTGCTTTTTTCCCCTTCACTGTTCTCTTTTTCTCTTTTCACACACTGAGCCATTTTTTTTTCCTCTAGGCTTCATTAACATGGAAAATGAACAAAAATTCTGATGTAATACACCAGAGGATGATAATTAGAACATGTATAAAATAAAAAAGTCCCAGACTGACCCTAAAACTCTTTATATTAAAGTTTCTCCATCCCCAGACTGGTCATCTTGATTTGCATTCAAGTGGGAGATACTGTATCCACTTCTCTCCAAGGTCAATACTAGAATTTTATATGCCCTTCAGAATATACTCAAAGCTAATTTGGAATTTATTCTTCTGAGAAAGCCAATTGACAATTCAGAATAGTAAAAACAATACTGTTCTTGAAATTGGAAGACAGGGCTTTGAGACCTTGAGATAGAACAAATGATTTTAATTTTGCAAGTCAATTTCTTCATATGTAAAATGGGGATAATAATACCTTATAATGTTAATGTGAGAAAAAATACAATAATAAAAATAATATAATAAACCTTAATATGCTAAAAAAATCCAATTGTTTTTATTACTCTTCCAATTCTAGTATACTTTAAACCAGTCAGAAAACTGTGTTAAGGAATGGTGGACTTGTGATATCATTGTCACAGGACCTCCTCAATCTTGGGAATACAAAGAAAGACAAAAGATAGTCCTATATAATAGTACTATATAATCCCCTTAGCTGAGAAGACCAAAGATTTAGAATAGTCAATGAGAAGAGAGATGATATAATTCACCCACATTATTATATGGATGATTAACAAGAAAGGAAGTTCAAAATCCCAGAAGTATTAAGTCCCTCCTAAAATCTCACCTTCTACAGAAAGATTTTCCCAATCTCTATTAGTTCTCGTGTGTTCTTTTATTTTTTCCTATTTATCTGCATATAAGTTGTTTTTATGTATGTGTTTGCTTGTTGGCTTCCCCATTTTATTGTGAGCTCCTTGACAGCAGGGATTTTGTTTTGCCTCTTTCTGTGTCCGCAACACTTAGAAAACAGAGAATTTTATATTTAGAGTGTGTAGGGGGGTGGGGTGGGAGAGATAGTAAGGAGCCATCAGAGATTATTGAATGGAGGGGGGAGTGTCATGGTCAGATCAACACTCTCAGAAGATTAATTTGACAGCTGAGTGAAGAATGGACTGAAGAAAGGAGATACTTAAGGCAGGGGGACCAAACAGCAAGCTATCGCAATAATCCAGGCATGAGATGATAAGGTCTTATACCAGAGTTGTGGCATTGTCAGAGGAAAAATGGGAAAATATGAGAGAGGTGTTATTAAGGTAAGATAGACAGCCAACTGATTGGACATGAGAGGTGAAGAGAAAGTAAGGAGTTGAGGATGGCATATAGATTGTGAGCCTGGGTAATGGGAAGGATGTAGTTCCCCCCCATCCCATGCTAATGGACTTAATTTAAGTCTTTTAATATTTTAGGGGTACCAGTAGAGCACTATGGTTGTCCATTAGCTTATTGGCACATTGCTCTCTCCAATCATAAATTTTCTTAGTAATTTTTATGCCATTTCTTATAGGTACATAATTTTTAAAAATATATACTTTACCCTACTTGTTTGCAAGATACACTTTCCATTGCCTTTAAGATTATCTACAACTTTGATTCCTTGAAGATTGCGCTATTTGGAGATGTAAAACCCTATGACATTATTAAATCAACTCTTTTTTTTTTCAAAAGATCCATCTTTTTGTTAGGAAATATCTTGAGATCAAAAACACAATGAAATTTCTGAGATGCAATATAAACCATTCACATGCTCCTGTTTAATGTGCCTATCCATAACTCCTTCAATGTTTATAATTCCCAACTTATTCATCTTTGTCAATCTTCTGAGTGTGATGTGAAATCTCAAAATGCTTTGATTTGCTTTTATTTTATTAATCTTTCATTTTATTATCAATAGCAGCTCTTTTAAAAACTTTTAAAAATTGTCTAAATTTGACCATTCATTCATTAGGTAATAGCTTTGGGGATGATATACTTATGTATATATATATATATTCTTTGAATATCTTAGATACCAGAAAAAGTTGACATTTTGATATTACATGAGAAATACCTGCCTTTAAAAAGAAATACATGCTATGAAGATACCATTTTAAAAATGGATTTGGAAACATTGTATCATTTTGTAGGAGGCGAGTTGCCCCAAATGATGTCACTTATAAAAACAAAAATCTGCATTTATAAAACATAATTAAGAGGGTTTTAATTCAGTTTATTAAAAATATAAAATGCAAATTTACTAGTTGAATTTTAAAAACAGCAACAATAGTAACCTGGCATACTTGACAGATGAGATTTTTGAGATATTATAAGAGCAATCAATGCTGAACTTTATTTGGCACTAAGTATCTTAACATGTCTTTTCTTCTGTGACAGTCATTAAAATGATAAAAATAAACTGGACTTAGGATATACACATACACACATGGATTATATACATTTACCTATATGAAAAGATGCATGCTCAAATGTTTTGCTGAAGTAATGTGTGATTAAAAAATGTTTAGAAACAACATAGATGGGATCACAAAATGCAGAACTGTTACATTTAAATGGATAAACACACCTACTACTAATAAAAATAGTTCATTGAATCTATACATTGCATCTATATTATTTCCCTGACATGCAAAGTTAGTAACCCTTTCAAAAGAAAATGAAATTAGTTAGGCATGACTTACTGGCTTTGAACCAATGTTAACTATTAGTGATTACTATTTTCTTTTCTTAGTGTTCTAAAGCCATTTTTTAATTGATTCAGTAACTAGGATCATTATCAAGTATATCAGTCTATATTTCCCTAAACACATTTCCCTGACCCTTTTTGAAATGTTGTAGTAATTTTTACCTTCCAAGCTAGATTGTATGTTTCTGAAGGGGTAGAAAGTTGTCAGATAGATAGAGAGGCAGATATAGACAATATAGAGTTGTCTTATATGATATGAAAAATATTATACATAGATATATGTATGCATATATATACATGAAGTATTATATATTTAATCCTCAACAACACTCAGAACAGGAGTGGATAAAGCGAGGAAACAAGGATGCATTAAGCACTTACTGTCAGCCATTGTGCTAAGTACTTCAAAATGTTATCTCACTTGATCCTCACACAATCCTGAGAGGTAGGTACTATTATTATCTTCATTTTTACAGAGGAAACTGAAGCAGAGAGAGTTTAAATGACTTTCCTATAGTAACACAGCTAGTGAGTATCTGAGGCTGGCTTTGAACTCAAGTCTTCCAGAGCTCTATCTGCTGTGTTATCTAGCTGACTTGGCTGATAAACAAGTCTCACTATTTTGATTAATTTTTTTTAAATCCCAAAATCATACAGATTTAGGGTTGGAATTTAAGTTTCCAAAGTATTTTACAGAAATAGAATTTTGATGAATTGGGACAGCAGAGTGAACATTGGCTCTGATATTAGAGGACCTAAGGCCAAATTCTACCTCAGATAATGACTACATATGACCTTGGGCAAGTAATTTAAACTCTGGAGGCTCAGTTTCATCTTCTTTAAAGTGAGGAGGTTGATTTATATGGACTCTGAGGTCTCTTCCAGCCCTAGATCTACAATCTTATTAAGTCTTGCTAATCATTTATGGAAATGATTTTATTTTTACATGTGGCCAACTGGTGGCTCTCTCTGTCTGTTGTATCTCCTATGTACTAGAATTTATAAATGCACTCATATGTTGCTCCAAACAAGAGACATGCATTCAACTCATTCACTGGAATAAATGAAAACCTCATATAAATCAAGAGAAAAAAAAAGTCAGTAGAAGGTCACAAAAAATGTCAACCCACATGCAGGGATGAAAACATGTAAATAATTTAACCATAGATATTTAGTTTTACATTAACAAAACCACTGGAATCACCCACCCCCCCAGATCTTCTACTTCTAGACCTCAAGTGCTCTGTCTTAGAGTCCAAAAGTTATTTAACCCCTAGCCAATTAATATCTTTAAACTCTAAAGAGGTTTCCTTTACTCCTTCAGTATGAGGGGGGCAATAACAGCATCAATCCTAGAAAAATGTATCCCCAAGCTTACTTTTTGCTTCTACTCTCCAAAAGCTACAATTAGATATAAGAAAAAATTTAAATAAATAGGAGAGATAACACTGCACTCCATTTAAAAAAAAATTAAGAAAATTCACTGAGCTCAAAGGTAAAGGGAGTAAAATAAGGCTTATTTTTTATTTTTTTAAATGTCATTGCTTTTTAATAAATAAATAAATAAATTTATTTTTAGTTTTCAACTTTCACTTTTATAAGATTTTGAGTTCTAATTCTTCCCTTCCCTCCCCTCTCCCCTTCCCAAGATGGCATGCAATCTGACACAGGCTATACATGCACAATCTTATCAAACATATTTCCACATTAGTCATGTTGTAAAGAAGAATCAGAACCAAAGGGAATAGCCATGAGGAAGGAAAAACAAAAAGAAAAAACATGAAAATAGTATGCTTTGATCTGCATTCAGACTCCATAGTTCTTTCTCCAAATGTGGATAACATGAAATGTCATTGTTACTTCTGAAATAAAAACAAAATAAATTCAAATATTTTAGCTAGGTTCAATTCTCCTTCTTCTTGTGCCATCTACCAATATGATTGAAGAATTTTCAGACTTCCCAATGAAACTGACAAAACTAATGTGACTATATGGCTAGAATATGGCAATGAATTCAAGGATTCAGAATCAGTCAATCATCAAGTACTTACCTATAAAGTAAGACACTATCTGCATCCAGAGAAAGAATTGATAAAT
This sequence comes from Vombatus ursinus, assembly GCF_900497805.2. Taxonomy (NCBI): domain Eukaryota; kingdom Metazoa; phylum Chordata; class Mammalia; order Diprotodontia; family Vombatidae; genus Vombatus; species Vombatus ursinus. The sequence goes on from NW_020954590.1 coordinate 97,860,530, forward strand.
AGAGTAGAAGTATGTATAGAATGCTTACACACACACACACACACACACACACACACACACACACACACATACACATATATCTATACACGCATATTTGTATCTAATGGTAGCCATTTGTAGGGTGGAGGAGGGTAAAAAGGAAAAAAAAGAAAATTACACTATAACAAAGTGATTGTTATATATTTATATATAAAGCTATATATTTAAAAGGAATTGCAAGTTGTACCTAATAGATTTCTAGGTTCATGTGCAATCATCTTTTTTTCTATTCTATATTATGGAAATGCTTGTTTTATTTCTTAAGTTCAGAATAAAATAAATAAAACTTTAAAAAAATAAGCATTTATTAAGCACTTACTATGTGCCAGGTACTGTGCTAAATTCTAGGAATACAAAGAAAAAAGGCAAAAAAAGTTGAGCTACCCTAAAGAGCTTACATTCTAGTATAAGAGAGAAGCTATAAATAGTTAAATATATTCAAATTACATATAAAGTAGAAAGTAAGTTTTGAGAAAGGAGAGTGGAGGAAGGAGAAAAGACCCTTATAGAAGGTAGTGTTTGAACTGAGTCAGAGATTCTGGGAAGTGGAGATAAGGTGATAGAGCATTACAGGCATTGGGGATTGCCAATCACACAGAGGCAGGATACGGAGTACTCAGTGCTAGGATTGGCAAATTAGTATGGCTAGATAAGAGAACGCACAGATGGCAGTAGAGTTTAAAACTGAAAAGGTAGGAAAGAGCTAGGAGGTAAAGATATTTAAATCACAAACAAAGAAAATTTTTATTTGATCTGGAGTTAATATGTAGTCAGTGGAGTTTATTGAACAGGTGCATGACATAGTCAGAACCATAGTCTAGGAAAATCGCTTTGGAGGCTATGTGAAGGATGGATTGGAGAGGGGAGAGACTTGAAGCAGGGAAAGCAAGTATCAGATTATTGCAGTAGTCCAAGTGAGAAGTGATGAAGGCCTGAATTAGGGTGGCAGCAGTGTGAGAGGAGATTATGTATACATGTGTGCATATAATGAGATATATAACCATATCTCATATGCATATTCATGAGAGGTGCTACGATGGTAGAAATAAGATTTGGCAGCTGATTAGATATGTAGGGTGAGTGTTACAAGCAGTCAAGGATGACACTGAGCTTTTGAACCTGGGTAACTGGGAAAATGGAGATTCCTTGAAAATAATCATGGGATTTGGAAAAAGGAAGAATTTGAAAAAAAATAATATTTTGTAAATGTTGAGTTTAAGGTACTTATGTGACATTGACTTCAAAATGCCCAAAGTCTATTGGAAATGTGGGGCTGTAATTGAGGGACCGAGACTGGGAATGTTGGTGATGATGATGATATTGAACATGTTGATGATGGTGATAGCTATATAAAGATCAGAGTAATGACTTTCCAAAGCTTCCATTCAAAAAGGTCTCTGGGGACCACTATCTCTTCATAGCCCAACAGGTTCACTCCATCAAATCCCAGAGGAGTCTTATCCTTAGAAAATTCATCTTTTGATATTATAGCACATTTAGAACTCAAATCTCATCAGTACCCTCAGTACACTCTGGAGCTCTAACTGAAATGCAGGAGTCCTTGAGTGTGGAGCAAAATTCTCTTTCCAAAAACTTCATTTGAAAAAGGCCCCTGGGTCATATAACACCCATGTGTTACATGTACTATACTGTCCATGTATAATAAATGACCCATATTGCAGTGTTATATCTTATTGTGCATGTTTAATTTATGATGCTTGTATTACTTTGCTATATGTTTCATGTTATCTATTTTAAATATGTTGCTCATGTTATATGTATATGTTATGTAAATGTCACAAATACTATTCATATTTTGTTTATAATACTTGTGTTATAAATAATGGAATGCCACACCCATGTCTCTCTCTTCCTCTCTCTTCATATATAGATAGATAGATATAGATATTTACTTACAGATATGTCTATATGTATATATATAGAGAGAGCGGTATGTTTATATGTATATATCAACTTCAAGCAGCACTAACTTCATAAAAGTCGCTACATAAATTATAAGGTTAGCAAACAAAACAAGGTTGGGCACTATGGCAACCTTCACACTACCTCCTTGCCTACAGTATATCCCAGGATAGAGCCAAGATGTAAATATTTCAATACCTGAGGAATGACAAAAGTATGGAACCCAGGGATGAAGTGGGAATATAACTCCATAGTAACCCAGGTTGTATAGCTCAAATTGTTGAAGTAACTCCAGGGTTACTGGACATATAACACATGGGTGACATTTATAAGCAATATTTCATGGTGACAAATATGGATTGAATAGGTTTCAAAGGAGGTGAAATTACTGAGTGATGGTGATAGGAGGACAGAGTGGAAGTGGCAGTGGCAAGGAGTCCAACTCTCCTGCCACTAATGGTAAGTCAGGGAGAAGAGTGAAAGTGCAATCAGTTCTGGAAAGGATAACCAGGGGAGCTGTGATGTCAGGTGGGAGTCAAGTCTCAGTGAGTGCAAGAAAATAGAGGGAGAAAAGAAAAGGTTTAAGATTAAATCTAATTTACTGTCTATGAAACAGGCATTCCATGGAGCACAGTGGAAGGATTGGGTGGCTTTAAAGGTTGGATTAGATAAGGTAAAAGGGATGGGAATAAGAAAGTAATTAGTGGGGGGTAGAGAGTGGAGTTTGAATAATGATAACTAGGTTTTAGAATCACTGAGTTGGATTTGTTGTGGCAAGGTGTAAATAATTTTTTTTTTCCCCTTAAGGAATGAGTCCAGTTAGGTTATCATTGCACATAAGAGTTTGGCTTCCAATGGAGTTGTCTCAGGTATCAACTGGCTATATGTCATTGTAAAGGGGTAGAGTAGGAGAGGAGGGTTTCAGGGCCATGGCAGGAGAGGTTTTCTTGAGCTAGGTAGAATAGTACAGACAAGACAAGCTCTGAGAAACACTAGGTGGCCCAAAAGGATTCAAAATTAGCTGAAGACTAAAACAACAACAACAACAACAACAACAAAACAAAACAAAAAAAAACTTTATCCTAAAGAATTAGAGGGTCAAGAACAAATCATAGAAATGATAGATTAAAGACATTAAAGACAATGACAACTATGGGGCAACTTATGAATATTTATGGTAGATGGCCAAAGTAAGCCTTAGGGGATAGTTTATATCTCCAACAATTTTCTTAAACTGAAATAAGAAAGACCATATAAATGAATCAGGCATGTAACTAAAAAAAAAGAGAGGTAAAAGTTAAATCACCAGTGACAAAAATGAAAGCAGACAATTCACAATAAATGGTAAAGAAATAATGAATATTATTAGAAATTATTTTGTCCAACTATAAGCCAATAAAACTGACAACTTAAATGAGATGAATAAATATTTATACAAAATGCTCATTGACAAAATGAGAAATAGAGAAATTAATCAACCCAGTCTCAGAAAAAGAAATTGATGAAACTATAAATGAAATCCTAAAGAGGAAAAAAAACTCTCACTAACAGAGAGATTTACATATGAATTCAGTAAAAATTCAAACATTTAATTTCAGTACTATGCAAAACATAAAAAAGGAAGGATCTTAACAAATTTCTTCTATAATGCAAATATGTTCCTGATAACTAAACTAGGGAGAATCAAAATAGAGGAAGAAAACTATGAGCCAAGAGCCTTAAAAAACACTGATACAAAAAAAAAATTTAAAAATATTAGTAAAAGGGACTACAGCAATAGATCAAAAGGATTATAGATTATTACCAGATTGGATTTATATCAGGATTGCAGTTTGTTTAATATTAGGAAAACTATAAATATAATTTATCATAGAATTACATCAATAGATGCAGAAAAAGCTCTTGACAAAACACACCACCAATTTCTGGTATTTGTATACAGAAATGTTCCTATCTATGGATGTTTGTTAAGTTCATAATAAAAAAGAATAAAACTAAATGTTAAAAAGCTAAAATTGTAGATAACTATCGCATCCTCATTTTACAAATAAGGAAAGTGATGCTCACAGAGGTTACATGATTTATCCAAGCTGCCACAACTAATCAGTTATATAATCAAGACTCAAACCCAGGTCCATTAATTTCAGACCCAGTTCTTTTTTCCTATATACCATGTTTCCTCCTAAGAGAAGAGAGGAAGAAAAAGATCATTCTGTAGCAAGGGGCACTTTGGTGAAGGGGGAAGGCAGTCTTGAGTACAGCACTAAAATTAGCATTTGGACTATCTGGAATGCAAGAGGATAGTGGTGCACCAGAGGAGCTTTACAGATAGTATGTCACAAGGCAAGAGAGGGAAACAAAGGGGAAAGTGGGAGAGAGTCAAGACACACCATATGCTTTTCAGTTTTGCGTAGAGTTAACTCTGATTACTATATTTTCTGATGTTGGCATCTAGTAATTAAAATGCCTATCTAATTTAACAAATAAGCACACATAAGCAAATCAGTAGCCTATACAATACATTTTGGGATTGGAGAAGTATCTCACCTTCCAGACCATTTTCTCCCCAGTCATTCTGTCCTCCTTCTCCCTCTAACTTCTTTTCTGATTCTGGAAGCCAAGTTATCCCAGAAGGTCAGGAAAGTAGAACTTTTTCCAAAGAAATCAAGCCAAGATAGAGTTCATGCCACTGAATAGACATTTTTTTTTTTTTAAATTTCAACCACCCTTGACTAACCTCCGGGACCAGTTATCAAATAAATGATAAATAGCATTCTTAAATTCTTCTTTTCTTTTGAATATCTGGCATTTATGTGAAGGTTATATATCATAGTGGTATGGGTACAGATCACACTTCCTTTCATTCCTCCCTCAAATCTGGTTGACAAAGCACCCATATGTGGCCTATCATGAAATCATGGAACAAGAAAGGAGAAGAAATTTTCATAATAACCAAAGAATTCTCAAACTCCAGTGAAAATTACTTTTTGGTCATAAGATCAAAGATTTGGAACTGGAAAGAGGACATCAAATCTAATCCCCTTATTTTATAGAGGAGGAAATAAAAGCCTGGAAAGTTTAGTGTCTTGTGGGAGGTCATGTATAATAAGTCTCAGAGCTGGGATTTGAGTTGAAGTCCTTCCCTCTAAAGCTAGTGGGCTTTTGTTGTTGTTGTTGTTGTTGTTGTTTGTTTTTGTTTTTTACTGAACCTCATTAAATCCAAACTCTCTCATTAGATAAATGAATTATCACCTAAACACCATTGTTTGGGGATAGCTTTTGAATTTTTTCTCAGTCTAAAAGTGAAGCTTCTAAATCCTATTTACTATTTTTACCCCAACCAAAGATCAAACAGATGGAAACAGCGGGTTATAACAGAGAAAGTTTTTACTTGAATAGGAGGAAAGGAAATAGTGAAATGCTGGCCAAGACCATTTTTTTGTATAAAAAAATACCAAGTTTGCCCCATTGTGAAAATCCCACTTTAAAAAAATAATCCATTATAAAATGATTATTCTGATTTATTGAAATCTCTGAGTAAAGTTCAGAATTGTTGACTAAGGTATTTTAATTTGCCTAATTTTAGTTAATATAATTAGTAAATGTTTTCACAACTTTTTTTATAGAAGTATTGCTAGCCTTGCCAATTACTATGCTAGTAAATTTAGAAGGATGACTCAAATCACACCATATGTTGTTTCTTTATAAAGGAAAATTATTACAATGGCTATATTAGGTCTTTTCTCTAGCCAACAGAACCCTTGATCTTCTACACTAAAATGCACTAGAGAATTTATATCTTTTTATCATGTTAATTATATGTAAAACAAATTGATAAATATTCCTATTGCCTTTAAAAAATGTTTTAACAATATAAGGTCCGGAAGAAAATATGCAATTTTGTTATTCATTCAACAAACAAACAAACATTTATTATTCAACTACTATGAGGAAGGAATTGTGCTAGATGTTTCAGAGAAAAGGAGAATATCAAAAATAGTCTTTGCCTTCAGAGACCTCATAATTTCATAGACAGGAGACATAAATAAAATGACTATATAACATTATAACATAATATGTTCCTCAAGATCTTCAAACTCAGCATGTACAAAATCTAATTCATCATCTTCCCTGAACAACTTCCCTTTCTCCAAATTTCTGCTTCTATTAATACCACCATTTTCTAAGTGACTAATTTCAATTCATCTTCAATTCTTTCCTCTCCTCTAACCCAACCTCAGTGACTCCTAATTTCCACTCTGATAAAATATCCACTCTTCCATTGGGGATTTAAAGGCTATCAGAGATTGAACCTATCTTCCCAGCCTATTATGACATTATTCCCACTCATGTACATGTATTCTAGATACTCTGGCCTAGTTGATGTTCCCTGTACAGAATATTTTGTTTCCTATCTACATATCTATGTGGGTCATCTCCTATGTTTATGATGTTCTCCATCCTTATTTCGCTCTGCTTCTTGGAATCCCAAACTCCCTTGAAAGCTCAGCTTAAGCACCACCTTCAACAAAAGGAGTTTTCTGATTCCTCTAGTTGCTACTGTCTCCAGAAATTATCTCTTTAGTGTATATGTTTTCATGTATACATTATTTCTCCTTAGTACAATGTGCCTAGCATAGTGCCTGGCACATAAGAACTTAATATATGTTTGTTGATTGATTAAAGATATGCACAGCTTTGGTTTTGGTTCTATTTTTTTTTAAACAGAGCACACTCCCTAGCATGTAGCCTCTTTATAAATACTGATTGAATTAATCTGAAATCCATTCAGGTTTCCAAATCCTAGCAATTGCATCTCTAAATTCACACTGCAATCACTCTAGCTCAGATTTTCATCTCTTCTCATTTAAAATAGTGGTTCTCAAAGTGTGGTCTAAAAACCCCTTCAGATATCCAGAATCCTTTCAGGGTATCTGCAAGGACAAAACTATTTTCATACTAATGCTAGGACATTTTTTGCTTATGAAAATATCCCTTCTGTATCCAACTACATATCAGTGTGAGGCCAGATATCTTGATATACATCAACAGCAACCAGAACAAAAATCACAACAGAAAATGCAGAAGAAGATATGGGTATATCACCTATATCAAATTGCTTGCCTTCTCAATGATGAGGTGTGGGGAGGGAGGAAGAGAGAGAATTCAGAACCCAAAGTTTTAAAAACAAATATTAAAAACTGTTTTTACATGTAACTAGGGGAAAATAAAATACTAAATAGAAGCTAAAAAAAAAAAAAAGAAGCAGATATGGGAATCTAGCTGTCTTCAAATGAGCCAGACATTAAAGAGACTGGTACTTTTTATGCCACTCTTCTCATTGCATATTTTTTGTCTTGGGAAATATAGTTGTTTTCATAAAGTATGCTATTTGTATCAGTATATAATGGCCCTATTTTTTTAATGAACCAATAAATAAATATTTTAAATTTTATTACTTCCAACTTTTAATATTGTAAATATCAATAGATATAACCCATGTCAGCAAAACTGCATTAGGATCTTAAATAATTTCTAAAAGCATAAAGGGGTCCTGAGAAGAAAAAGTTTGAGAACCACTGATCTTTGCCAATGGTGTAAAACTCAAATAAAAACCTCTGTGAGCTGCATATTGACCTAGAAAACAACAGATTAACATTATCTATGTTGTATTGTATTTTTATTTATTTTGTTAAACATTTCCTGATTACATTTTAATCTGATTCAAGCACTAAAATTTTGAAAGCCTTGAGTCTAACACCTCTGAGACCTTTGCTGTAATCTCCTAACTGGTCTTGTTGGTTCCGGGCTATAACCTTTTCAGTCCACCCCTCTCACTATTCTTCCCATGCAGTCTTCCTAATTCATAACCCTAATCACATCACTTCTCTACCCAACAGTGGATCCCCTTCAGTGGATCCCCAATGATAACAGAAAAAAGAACAAACATTCCATTCTTATATGAAAATTGTCCAAGTTTTCAATCCTAGGACTTAGAACTGAAACCAATCATAGAGACTATCCAACCTGAACCTCTTATTTTACATAAAAATTAACTGAAATCCAGAAAGATTAAGTGACTCTCAAGCCTATACAATTGGGAAGCAGTCAATACATGATTTAATGATATAACCAAATTTCTCCAAAATTTCTCTTTTTGATTTATATTTATAATACATCAAAATATTTTACAATACAAAAGTCTTCTCAAATGCCATCCCAGAATTCCTATAAGCATTCCATTTTTTAATAGGGACACAAAAATAAAGTATCAAGTTATTTCACAGATCTCAAAATGATGAACATGATTATCACATTTGGCAAAGTCTCCAGTAATAATGATGACAATGAACAGGTAGTTGTATCTACCTAGCTTATTGAAAAAGCATGAAGGGGTTCATTTTTGAACCTAGTAAGTAGACATCTCTTCCTGGAGTTCAAGTTGTATGCTGTTTATTAGACTAGGGAGAAAATACACAGATTATTAAATTAAATATAATTATTATTTTTCCCACCTATAGATAGATAAAAGTGTGCCTCTCCAAGTATCCAAATAAAAATGGCAAGAAAAGCCCCAAACTGTATGTATTTCTTGTCTACTATCCATGAATATATGCATAAAGGGACAAATGTGTGTCAGAAAAGACTCCCTTGATACACAGAGTCATTTAAACAGCCACCATATGCCCCAATTTAATATACATTACAGAAGAGAGTATGAATGGCTTTTGAAGCATGGACATTTTGAAGCTTTTGATTGTCAGCATTATCCCCAGAAGAACTCTGCTTTATGACTATAGACTTTAATCCTGGAGTATGGCAACTTCAAAATAGTCTTTCGCTATTGGAAGAAACATATGCCGTTGTAGAATCCTATATAAAGGAAATTGCTTTTATTCTTCCAAATACCTATCTTTCTTTTTATTTTTTAATTATTTGTAAATGCTGTGTCAAAACATCATACAACTCCTTCAATGTACCAAATGAATTTCAATTGAATCTCTTATACTGTACAATCCTTAAAAAAATTAAAAAAAGTTACATAAAATAGCATAAAAATATGGTTGTGATTAATAATGAATATAATCTTTCCTTTAATACTTTTCTGCTTGTTAAAAATGAAAGACACATACATGCTTTATAAATTAGCACCAATGTTCTCCATTATTTGTCATCTAAGTTTTCTTGTCTTACACATAATCATAGTAATTGTATAGTCTTTTGGTCTTGCTTTGCCAATTCTATATCACTTTCTACAAATCTATTCCTTTGGATTCTTTTATCAATCACACCTTGTGACATGGCAATCTTCCATTGTCTTCATATACCAAAATAAATGGAGTCAAGGAGATTGTAAGAGAGCAATGAAGTGCCATCAACAAATGGATCTATCCCTGGCACAGATTAACAGTATCATCTAGTAGTGATTCTATTGGCAGATGTGACTCCAGAACTGACAGTGAGATTTGAAAGATCATCTAAAAGGGGAGTGGCACTATAGGATTAAAGAAGGGGAAATTCCCCAGTTTTCAAAAACAGGAAGAGAAAGATATTTGAAAATGATAGACCAGTGATTCCTGGAAAAATTCTAAAGGTGATGGTTAGAAAACAACTTTTAAAAGGATGCAGGGATCACAAAGAAACAACAGCATGTCACAAAAAATAGACTGTACCCAACTAACTTTATTTCTAGGTTTCACTGGGTTATTAACTGTTAGATTAGGGGAAAGTTGTGGATATGATCAAACTAGTAAGGCAAAGATCCTTAAGGTAAGGACAAGGTTTTGCTAGAGTTGAAGAAAAGTCAATCTTAAGAAGGACATGTCTCCTTATCTTCAAGTATTTGAAGGGCAGTTATGAGGAATGGTACTAAACTTGTTCTACTGACTCCCAAAAAGCAGAATAAAAAGCAATGGATAAAGACTGTAAAGAACCAAATTTTGGTTTTATTTAAGATTATTGTCAGGAAAGATTTTTGTAAATAAATCCTAAAGTATTATAAAAATATGAGTTACTATAGTTGCTATGAGTTGCTATTTCCTTTAAAATTAAAATATTTGGACACTTTTAGTTTATCTTTAATGTAATCCCTTAGTACTTTTTGTTAAATGACAACTGGTGGTCTTTCTTTTTTTTTTCCCCATTCAACTAATTCCTATTGTTAACTTTGAACCAGAAACAACACTCATAAAGTTCCCCAACACATTTCTTCAAAGCTAATTTTAAAACCTTCATTTCAATTCTACTCAATCAATACCTTTTAACCAATATTTTCTGCTTTCATCTCATGTCACCAATATGGAACCCAAGTACAATTTCTGTTATTACACAAGCCACCAGGCAAATATGACAGGGGAAAAAGCAAGTTCAATAATTTTAGCCTAAATTTTACTTTAAAGTTTATGGAATACATCCATTATCATTGTGCTGTTTGACTATTTTCTTATTCCCACATTTTAAGGCTAACCACTACCACATCCTAAGATCAATGAATAAAAAACATATTGGATTTAATTTAGGAAAATAACATCAGGGTTTCTCCCTTCATAAAATATCCTTTCTTCTATTCCTGTAGTGGGAACTTCATTCACATCAATTTTTGTGAATCCTTCCTTTTCCAAATTACTTGCTTATACTTTCCCCCCACATATTGTACCTTCCAAAATGCAGTTGTCAAAACCATTTCTCAAGTGACACAATTTCAGAACTGGAAGGGGCCTCATTGTCCATATAGTCCAAGCTAGAATTAGGGGAAAAATCCTATACAATATACCTGACAAGTATTCATCCAATTTCTCCTTAATTATTTCACATAAGGCATGAGTAAGGGGACCACCTAGTCTCAGAAAGGGAAGGGCAATGGGAAGTCATGCAAAATAAAAACAAAATAAAAAACTAATAGGGAGTTGGGTGAAGATAGAAAGAGGAAAGGGGATTTCAAAGAGAGAGTAGAAATGGAAAGAGAATAGTCATACACAAACAAAAAAAAAATCCCTTAACCACAGAAGGCTGATTATGAATGTAATAATAAAAGCAAAAAGAGAGAAAGGGCAAGGTCTAATAGTTTGATTCTACATTGGGTGAAGAGGTAGAGATGAGAGGACTGGAATAACATGATCTTAGTTATAGATAACCAGTGCAGATTTTATTCCATTTTCTTTCCCCCAGGATATACTTCCTTGTAAAGACATAGTAGGGATTAAAGAAGGGAAACAAAATAGAATGTAATAGTGGGGAAAGCAAAATCAAATATATGTGTGAATGGGTTAAGCTTTCTCCCAAATGGATTAGAATGGTGGGCAGAGTTTCGTAAAAGGCACTATGAAGTACTTTAAAAATTAATGTTGGACTATTTTTTCTTCTTGTCCACTTAATCTTTTCTTAAGCACATTTTTCTCCCTCTATTTCAATTAACTTTTTAATTACTTATGCATCATTCATTTCTATACATACATTATGCTTATAGGCACAAATACCAATAGTAACATTGAATAGTAATATTGAAATCCACTTTCAAAATTAAACAAATCTATCAGAAAAGTAAACAAGAAAGAAGTTATGGATATGAATAGAATTTTATGAAAAATAGACTTTATAGACTTTTTAAAATTACTGAATGGCAGTTATAAGGAGTATTCATATTTCTCAGCTATCTATGGCACTTTTACAAATACATCTTCTTGGACATAAGGAATTCATTAACAGATGCTGAAAGGCAGAAATATAAAGCATATCCTTTACAGGCACTCAAAAAATACAAATTATAATAAATAGTGGAAATTTTTTTAAAAAGAATCCCTTCTTACATGAAAACTAAATAAGATAATCCTTAAGTCAAAGAACAAATAAAAAAATTGTATTACAGAAAATTAAAATAAAATAATTATTTTCAGAGAAAATTTGTATCTTCAAATATTTTCTTCAACAAAAGTGAGGAAAAAAGCTAAATTGACTTAGCATACAACTTAAACAAAAACCTAGAATATTAACAAGTTTAAATTACAAGAATAAACACAAAATATAAATTCTGAAAATTATAAATATAAGTGTACTGATTTGATAAATAAAATGGCTTTTAAAAATATAGTCAAAATAAAAAAGTTAATTTGACAAAAAGAAAGAAGGAAATCAAAATAATAAAATCATAACTGTGAGAAAGAACTCTATAACTGAGAGGAAATAAAGATAATTATTAGAAGTACCATATCCCCATTAAATAAAAACAAAACTAAAAATTAAGTGAAATGAATGACTATCTAGAAAAATAAGATAACTAGATTAAAAGAACCAGAAATAAAGTATTTAAGTAATCCAATCAGAAAGAGAAAAGCAATAAGCAAAACATGTACTCCCAAAGGAAAAGAAAATCTAAAGTGGGAGGAAAATGATTTCCCATAGATTGATGAATAATTGAGGAAATTGTAGTGTATAAATGTAATAGAATATTATTACACAATGAGAATTCATAATATAAAGAATTCAAAGGAAGTTGGGAATATATGAACTGGTGCAGGATTAAATAAGTAGAACCAAGAGAGTAAAATTACATGTGAGCCACCATAATGCAAATGAAACAAAACAGAATAAAACTTTGTAACAATTTGAAAATTATGATGAATTAAATGACCAATCAGCACTTCAGAGCACAAATGGAGAAACATGACACCCACCTCATAGGACAGAGATGGTCGAGTATAGAAGTGGAATGAAAGATATAGTTTCAGAAAAACTATTGACTTACTTAAGTATACATATTTGTTACAAAGGATGGATTTACTGCAAAAGTGATAGGAGTTATTGGACTTTTGATAGACATTCAAAAATTTAAAAAAAAGGAATCAGCAAAAAAAAAAAATTAAAAGAAATTACAGGGCAGTGACATGGCACAGTGAATAGAGCACTGGCCCTGGAGTCAGGAGGACCTGAGTTCAAATGTGACCCCAGACACATAACATTTACTAGCTCTGGGTAAGTCAACCCTAATTACCTCACAAAAATAAAAAAGAAAGAAAAAAAAAGAAATTACATCCAGTACTGGTAATGATAAACCATCAACATCCAATTTGTTTATAGAACGATTTCCTTATTGTCACAAATTACATGATGTTTATTGGTGAATTATTTTTCTTTCTTCATGATCATTTTTTCTTTTGACAGAGTTGGTACTACTAAGTATTAGAGAAATCCCAATATTCTCTCTCAGCCAAGCAGGGAATTTCAAATTCCAGAGAATTCCATTCAAAATGGAATTTAGATTTAAAATTAAAAAAACAAACAAACAAAACTTTGTCACCAGTCCATGGAAGTGAAAAATCTTAATACATTTGTATACTTCAATTGTTTTTAATACTTGAGAGAAATAATTAATTTTTAATAGATATACTTCTGTATGGATATGTGTTTTTGAACAAATATAAATGTATATTGCATAATATATCAACAAACATATGTATGTCTATATGTTTATGTATGTGAATATTTATATATTTACTATATACATGTTATATGTGTATGTTTATATGCATTAATAATTCTGTCCTGGTTTCTCCCTACCTAATATCCACACTGTTAATGCCTTTCTTCCATCTGAGTTCACCTCCCATTGACAATTTGTATATCCTATATCTACATAATTGTGCTTATGCTGTCTTTCTTATCAGAATGCTATCTCTGTCAAGAGCAAAGAACATGTTTTTCTTTTCTTCATACCATAATACTTAGCACAATGCCTGGAACATAATAGGTGCTTTATAAATGCTTATTGCTGCTGCTAATATACGAGGCCATCAGTTCTATAAACATGCATATATATTTTAATGTTCACAAAGTTAATGATGGCAATGATAATCATCATTTTTACCTCTAGGTGAACACTGTAGGAAATATATAGCTTTAAAGACTGGAAAAATTATTTTATCATGATACTGCATATATGTATATGTGTGTATTTGTGTGTGTGTGTGTACATCTGATGCCTCTGCCATTGTTTGGTTGATAGGTTTGGAAAGAAAGTTTGAAATACGTTATGGGTAGGTGAAGTTTAAGGCACCTAAATTTTCTGGTTAACCTTCTGGGACAATTATATATAGATGAGGTGGCCTCTCTTCCAGTAATGAACATGCTGTTAACCAAGCCAAGGCATCAAGGGATTTTTGGTAAACATGAGCTTGATTTTAAATGTCTCCCTTAAATCTTTGAGAAATAGCCGAGAATTAGATTGCATATAAGATGAGAAAGAAAGTAACAGACATATTTTAAATTCATTTGAATGACTACTAGTGGTAATGCGAGGATCCAGGGTAGAATATAGCATCTGGTCCCATAATAAATACCATTCTTGTAAATCAGTGATAATTTCAGGCAAGCTTTATTTTCCTGGACTCTGAAAAATGCAATACAACAGCATGTTTGAAAGAGTTAATGAGGGAATTCAAGAGCAATAAAAGATCACAAGACAAGCAGCTTAGTCTAGCCAAAAAAAATGGTGGAAAATTGTAACCAGGTGTCTTTATTTCCTGATTCCTGAAGTACTGCTAACTCAGCTTTCTCTCTTAGAAAGGGCAGCATGTGGATCAACATGCACAAAGTATTTGTCAAGCACAATAGGTCCTTGCAAGACCGCAGGCTTAACTTTCTTAATCTTGACTATCTCAAAAGCAGATAGACCAAGCTATTTGGAAATCATGTGTGGAGTACAAGAATCCTTAATGTTCACCTTGAGTTACCAAATGTCAATGAATACTTAAACAATATCAGAATGTTGATCTTCTACATTCATTTGGGACAAAGAAAGGGGCCAATTTTAATGTTGAACATGTGCTTAAAAGGCATATAGGATATTAGACTGTAGTCAGAAGAGCAATGACTGTCTCATGGATCATTCTCTTGCTATCAAATCTCAAGAAGCCAAATGAAGTGCAAGAATCCCTCTTGGTTCTGGTTCTCGTTCCCTATTACTGAAAGAAAATCAAACAATAATCCATGGGATGCCATTAAATATTATCTTTTCCCCTGGTGCTTTTGAGTATAAATCTAACTACATCTACTCAAAAAACATAACATAAAAGGGACGTCCTCCATTGATTTCATGGAATGCAGTTTTCTTGAGAAATATAAAGTTGATTATACTTATGTTTCTTTATTGCCAAGATGTTGTACTGTGTTGATTTTATCCAAGATGATGTATGTTACAGCCCAAGTATCTGCCAGACTGCAGTCTGGCCAGCCTAAATCCAATTTGACTAGTGTAATGACTGCCTAAAAAAGTACAATTCTTACTTTAGGAGCTAAAAAATGAAGCTATCTTAACACTCTTTTAAGAGTGCATGTATTGAAGTAATAAACAACGCAGTTTGTTATACATAGAACAAAATATTTCTTCATCACTTTATAATTCTTCCAAAGATAAATCCTATTGTCTTGTGTGTTTAAAAAAAACCTATTACATCCATTATTGTTTTTCATACTCACAACAGCTCCCTGAGATATGCAGTGAAAGTATCTCTTTTACAGATGAGGAAATTGACACTCATGCGTTCAAGTGACTTGTTCAAGTTCACACACCTACAAGTGATAAAGCTGAAATTCACATCCGCATCTCCTGATTCAAACCAATAACCCAATTTCTCTACCTTTCTTCCTACTTTTCTCCCTCCTTATTTTTCAGTCTCACTCCATGCACTTGAGCAGTTCTGTCAAATATCTACAGATGGCCTAGGTGAGTTGCAATTAGACATGTGTTTTCACACTGTAATTTATATACTAATATATCTTGGTCTCAAGGGGAAAAGAGAAAGAATGAACACTTCCTAAAAACTTAT
Organism: Vombatus ursinus; assembly: GCF_900497805.2. Classification (NCBI taxonomy): domain Eukaryota; kingdom Metazoa; phylum Chordata; class Mammalia; order Diprotodontia; family Vombatidae; genus Vombatus; species Vombatus ursinus. The sequence continues at coordinate 97,876,312 of NW_020954590.1, forward strand.
TCTAAAAAGTCAGTTCTCTGTCATGAAAACCAGGTGCACTTGATGTGATGATGACCTTTAGTTATAAAACATTTAAAGATGATGGATGATGATGGATTTGCAAACCAGCTAAGTAAAGTGTGCTTACCTAGTGCTATGTGGACAGACTAAGGAAGCAAATTTGATTTTCAACTTCTAGCAAAGTGACCCATCAACTATTTATCTCCTAAATGATATTACATACTTTGAACTGTTTGTAAAAAAAGAAAATGCTGGTGAGTTGACATTTTCTTTTACTTTACAATTCTTGGAGTAACATGTATGTGTGTGTAAGTGTGTGTAGGGGTGTGTGTGTGTGTGTGTGTGTGTGTGTGTGTGTGTGTGTGTGCTTGGATGTAATATATTAGGTTCAGATAACAAAACAAGGACAAAGCTTGGATATGATATATTGGGTTCAGGTAGCAAAACAGGGAAAAAGCAGGAATGTGGCATATGGAAACAGTACTCAATTCAGAATCAAGCGGTTTTAGGTTCAAATCCAGACTCTACTACTTACTAATAGTGTGACCTAGAACAAATCATTATACCCCTTTGAGCTTTGGTCTCTTCCTCTGTAAAATGAGGGAGCTGGATTTCTTGATATTTAAGGTCCCTTCTAACTTTAAATCTATGATCCTAGATGATGTCATCAAATGGTGAAATGATGAAAGTACTGAAACAGTAATTATCAAAACAAGATCAAAATAATCCATTTTCCATTGTTAATTGTAATGTTAACTGATGTGATCAAGTACTTTTCTCAATCCTTTTCTACTTTTTACAAATGTTTGCAAAATTGAATATCATACTACTATATTCTGTCCTGCTAACTGCCTTGCCTATGCTTTTGACATGACAAGTTGTTTCTATCTTGAAACTGTGCTAAGATACACTTGCTTTTGCCAAGTTGCTAAAATGGCTCACTGTTTTCCTGCCAGAGAAAAAGAAACTAGCAATTTTTAAAATGAGTAATAATTCTTGCTCTAATGACCTACACTTACCTCATTGGGGGGGGGTTAATATTGGTGTAATTTCACTTACATGTTCTAATGTATTCAAACTTAATTTGTAGCTAGTGAAAACCATTCAGTTGGCATCTTTAAAACTGAAGTCCTTTGTTCATATCACAGGTCCAGCATGGGCAGTAATGTGGAGATGGAGAAGGCTTCTCTGGATTTCTCAGGCAATCTGCTTTGGTTTTGATGGAATGGAAAACTCCAACTTGAGGTGTTTATTTTCAAGTTTTATTCTCTTTTGAGTCCAACACACCGGGTGGTAATGACAATGCCGATTTTTCCAGTTTTCTAAATGTGAACATTTGTCTATTGGGAAAACACATGAGCTCATGATCTCATTGTAAATAACTCTGTGCCACCAGCATGGGATGGAATGGGGAGCTGAATTAATTTGAAATGATGACCAAAAATGGAGACATCTTCTGTTGTGAAAGTATTCAATCATTTGGCCATAGAATCATAGAATGCTAAACCTGGAAGGGGCCTTCAAAGATACTAGAATCCATCTACCTCATATCATAACTGAAGAAACTAAGGCCAAGAGAAGTGTAATGATTGAAGTTTAATGAATTCTAAAATATATTTTAAATTTGATGCTTAGGCAAGAAGTCATGTGAGCTAATGCTTTGAAAAGCATATAAATTCTTATAACTCAGGGATTCATATAATATTATCAAGGACCATCTATTCAAATCCTACTTCAATAAGAACCCACCAAAATCTCTAAAATGTACTAATTCCACCCTCAATTAGAGCTTGGGAAACTCGATACCCCACAGAATATTCCTTTTACTACTGGATAGTTTGACTCACAGTATTTTTTTTCTTCTGCCCTAAAAGTTTTGTTTTTAATTAACTACAGGAAAGCAATCAAACACCTACTTTCTCAAAAAAATAGACAAGAAATGAAAGTACCTTTAGAGGGTATCAAATCCAATTCCCTCATTTTTAATATGAGGAAACTGAGAGACAGAGATACTGAGAGTTAAATGATTTGCCCATGGTCAACACAGTAAGTAAGAATCTGAGTCAGAATTTGAATAGCTCAGATTTCTCTCTCTCTCTCTCTCTCTCTCTCTCTCTCTCTCTCTCTCTCTCCCCCAGTAGTACACCATCCACTGTACTTCCTAGATATTCAGATCACAAAAATTCAGTTGTGCCTTGAAAACTACAGTTATAGATAATCCACTCAAAAGAAGATTAATCACATTTTATAAATGAAACAAAATATATTTGTTCTGGCATTTCAGGCTTTATTAAAAAAGTCTGTTCTGATAGAAAAGATAAATCTGAAGCAACTATAAATAAAATTATATTAATCATGTCATATATTCAAAAAGAACTCAAAATAGAAAAAGAAGTAAAAATAGCTACTTTTATTTGGTCAACCTTTTCAAGTAAATGTTGTCATTATTTTGGTCCTTGGTCCAGAACTTATGATTTCTTACTTAACGTGGCCAAAATGTCACTAGTGAGACTGAAAAAGGACATAATTAATTTTCTGTAATCAAAATAAATTAAGAGATCTCTCAATTCTCATAGGGATATTTCAGACTTTGATTTTCATTTGAAATCATACTCAATTCTTGATTATTTGCTCATGATTTGTGTATTCTATGCATTCTGTCTACATTTTAAACTTATTATAGTTTTTAGCACCAGATATGTTTCTCATACCAGAAAATGCAAAAACTCATTAGATGAGATTGAAGTCTTAAATGATAAGTAGTCAAAAGATATGAATAGGCAGTTTTCAGGGGAAGAAATCCAAGCTATCAATAGCTATATGAAAAGAAATGCTCTAAATCATTACTAATTAGAGAAAATAACTCTGAAGTACCAGTCTTGCAGCCAAAATCCTACCATAATGTGGCCAGTTACTCAAAAGCACTTTGGAACAGACTCTGAAATCTGGGTTACCATCATTTAATTTCTTTATCCTGGTATAAATTGTGTATTCTTCATATTTGTACTGGACTTTGAAATTTTCAAAGAATTAAACCATATATTATCTCATCTGACATAATCTTCACAAAAGTCTTTCTAGGTTGGCAGGTAGTTTTATTGTTTCCCTTTTACAGGTGATATAACTGAATTTCATGTCTCTTAATTTATAAGTAACATAACTTGGATCAGAGCCAAGACTTTTGATTGCTCTTCCAAAGCACAATTACATAACACAATATTGTTCATTAGTGATTGGTATTTAGCAAATCAAGTGAACAAGAAAACTTTATGTCTTTGTACATCTCAATGCACTGAAATATTCACTTCTGTAATACTTAGCATTTAAAGGAGACATGTATGCATATTGTAAAATCATAATTCATTTTAATGAAAATCTGATTTTAATGAAAATGCGTAACTTTGTGCATGTCAATTTTAGTCTATGAAGGTTTACTTATTTTAATGGCAATGGATACTGTGGCTCTTAAAGAGTAACTGAAAATTAGTTCATTTCATTGTTATTAATTATTGCTGAACTAAATGGTCTGTTAGCTCCTCCTACATACAAATACCCCTGAAAAGGCTGCTTTTAATTTGTTTGTGGTATTTTTTAAGTAAATATGTAGAGATGGTATGAGTGTTCCTATTATTCTGTAAGGATTTATTGTGCTTGTTAATGGCCAAACACACCTGAAATTAAGTATTTTATATACTGAAGCTTAGCTTTATAAATTTTTACAGCTACCGTCTGAAGGGTGATCTTCAGGAACACAAGATATTTTCTGCTCATCTCTGGTTCTGATTTTTCTTTGCAAAGAGTTTGTTACACCATGTTATTTACTTAAGAGGCAAAGGTTAAGACTTTCCCTCAACAACTTCAAAAAGTTTTTAAAAACACTACATATTTTTTTCTCATTCTTATTAATTTCTTGGCATCCTATAAATAAGGCAATGCTAGTGTTCTGTTTTGGGAGCTTCACTCACTTTCAAAATGTGTTCTTTAACTCTTCCTTCTCCAAAATAGCTCCATACTAGATATTTTCAGCCTATGAAACATTAGCATTTATCTCCCTTTCTCTTAGAACAGTTTGAGGCATTTAAATCCCATGCACATCAATCTTAGTATTTTTGTCAACTGATAAAATTGAGCCATGTAAGGGATACAGAAAACAAGATGGAATCAGGTTTAGGCTTGCCTGTGACATAAGACAAGGGATTTTGGGTTTATAGGTTTTAGGAAGTATTAAACACTGCTAAAAAAAGGAGATCTCAGGGGCAGCTAGGAGGCGCAGTAGATAGAGTGCTAGCCTACAGTTAGGAGGACCTGAGTTCAAATCCAGCCTCAGACACTTGACACTTACTAGCTGTGTGACCCTGGGCAAGTCACTTAACCCCAATTGCTTCACCAAAAAAAAAAATGGAGATCTCACAGTCAATACTAGGTGATAATGAAAAGTGGGTAGGTTGATTTTCTTCTTTTCCCACATTAAAGTCTTCTCTAAGTTTACTTTTACATCTTCTCCATCTAGGCTTTTGTTAGTCCAGGGAGCTCATTCTAGATGATTTTCCCTCTCAATGATGAGTCGATGCCCTTCTAAGCTTTTAATTATATAACTTATAGAAAAAGCATAACATCTTGGCACGTCTTGATGGTCCCACTATATACTGGTTTAGTCAGAATACAGATGAAAAGAAGGTTTCAAAACACTTACATTTGGAGTGAGAGAAGGCCTTGGCTGGTTTTCTTGTTGGAATAGGGAGGAATTACAAATGTGGATGTTATGAATGAGGTTAGTTAAAGCTCACTAGCCAAAATTGATGATTAATATTTAGAAAAGTTCCCTGTGCAGGATTACCTTCACTTCTTAAAGCTCTATAAGGAAACAATAGGTCTTGACCTATTTACACAGAAGGCATTCATAAAGATCTCTGGAATGTAAAAAAAAAATTAACTAAATAAGTCTTTATGTGTCTAATTTAAATCCATACCTAATTCCTCTAGGTATTTTATGTGATGATAGGACTTAGTTTCCTTATTTTCATGAAGAGAATAAGCTGCATCATATATTAGATAGAGAATTAGCATTGGAAATCAGAAAATCCTTACTTCAAGTTCTGCTTCCATTATATAGTGAGTGTGTGACTTTGAGAAAGGTAGTTAACCTCTCACTATTCTAGGCAACTCCCTAGAACTATGAGGTTTTAGAAATAATATTCACCTGCATTTGTTGAAAGAGTTTCTTCATCTGGGAGATGCCTACGCCAAAAAAAATCAGAGGTCCAATTTTGTTCTGATGGACTGAATCCTTCTCTTTAAGGACTTTACTAAGATAGATTTAAGTAGTCATTCCTAACTCATTATTTCTGAGAGTGATAGCCCTCATTCAGAGATAAAATGGGTTATAGATTGCATTAATTAACATGAATATGAAGTGATATCTACATAATGAAAACTTTGTAGGTAATATACTTATTTTAAGACAAGTTAAGGGTGTTTTGCTTGAACAGTAAGATAAACTAATAAAATTTCCACTTACACCAAATTTAAATAAAAACACATTAAAGGTATAAAAGATATGTCTATTGGAAAACAGTCAGCACTCCACATTTTTCTTCCCAGTTTAGTGACTTGAAATACAAATGGAATTTATAGTATTTCAAATAATATGTGAATGTTATAAATCTGGTATCAGTCAATTCTATCTGAGGTTGTAAGACAAGCAAGACTCTGCAAATAAAAGTTAACATGAGTATAATATTTCATTTGGCTTGAGATGGATAAGAAAACTTATTAATAGTAGTACAGAGAAGGCAGAATTATTCACCCTCTATTTTATTTTGTTTTATTTCAAGGAAAAAAGGATCTTTATACTAGGCAGGACAGGACAACAATAACAAGCAAAACAGATCATTCAAACCCAAGATAAGTGACATGGCAAGAGTATAACAATATGCTGTCAATGAGTTGAACTCACCTGGTCCAGATGAACCATATTCCAAGGTATGATATTTAACTTTATTGATTTTTTAAATTAATATTTTATTTTCTCCCAATTACATGTCAAAACAATGTTTAATATTCTTTGTTGTTGTTATTTTTAAGTTTTCAGTTCTGCATTCTATCCCTCTCTCTCTCCCCTCATTCCTCCCTGAGATGGTAAGTAATTTGATATAGGTTATAATGTGCAATCATGTAAAACATTTTCATATTAGTCATTTTGTATAAGAAGACTCAAACCAAAAAAAAAGAAAAAAAGAAAGTGAAAATACTATTCTTCAGTCTGTATTCAGATAACATCAGCTCTTTCTCTGAAAGTGGATAGCATTTTTCATCATGAATCCTTTGGGATTATCTTGAAGCATTGTATCGCTGAGAAGAACTAAGTCATTCATAGTTCATCATACAATATTGCTGTTACTGTGTACAATGTTCTCCTGGTTTTGTTAATTTCACTTTGTATGAGTTCATGTAAGCCTTTCCAGGTTTTTCTGAAATCATCTTGCTTGTCATTTCTTATAGCACAATAATACTCCATTACAATTATATACCACAACTTGTTCAGCCATTCCCCAATTGATAGGCATCTCCTCAGTCTCTATAGGAACTGCTATAAATATTTTTGTACAAATAGGTTCTTTTCTCTTTAAAAAAATCTCTTTGTGACACAGACCTAGCAGAATCCAAGGGTATGCACAGTTTTATAGCCTTTGGGAAAAATTTCACACTGCTCTCCAGAATGGTGGGGTCAGTTCACAACTCTACTAAAAGTGTATCAGTATCACAGTTTTCACACATCTCTTCCAACACTTATCATTTTCCTTTTTTGTCATATTAGCCAATAAAATAGAGGTCAGGCGTACCTCAGAGTTGTTTTAATTTGCATTTTTCTAATCAATAATGATTCAGAGCATTTTTTCATGACTATAGATAGCTTTGATTTCTTTATCTGAAAACTGACTGTTCATATCCTTTGACTATTTGTTAATTGGGGAAGGACTTATATTCTTATAAATTTAATTCAGTTTTCTATATATTTGAGAAATGAGGCCTTTATCAGAGATAGTTGCTGCAAATTTCTCCTGCCCCCCAGTTTTCTGATCTCCTAATTTTGGTTGCATTAATTTTGTTTGTGCAAAAAAAATTTATACAATCAAAATTATTTTACATTTCATTACATTATCTATATCTTATTTGGTCCTAAATTATTCCCTTATTCATAGATCTAACAGGTAAACTATCCCATGCTCTTCTAATTTGCTTATAGTATCACCCTGTGTATATAAATCATGTACCCATTTTGAACTTATCTTGGTATATGGTGTTAAATGTTGGTCTATACCTGGTTTCTGCCATACTGTTTTCCAATTCTTTTTTGTCAAATTATGAGTTTTTGTACCCAAAGCTTTGAGTTTGTCAAACACTAGATTACCATGGTTATTTATCACAATGTGTTGTATACCTAATCTATTCCACTGATCCACTGCTCTATTTCTTAGGCAGTGCTATGTTGTTTTGATAATTACCACTTTATGATAAAATTTGAGATCTGGTATGGCTAGACCACCTTCCTTCACATTTTTTTGGGGAATTTAATCAGTGACAATTAATTGGCACAGTGGACAGAGCACTGGGTTTAAAATTAGGAAGACCTGAATTCAAATCTTGCCTCAGACACCTAGTAGATGAATGACCCTAGGAAAATCCTTTAATTTCTTTCTGCTTCAGCTTCCTCAACTATAAAATGGAGACAAAAATAGCAGCTACATCTCAGAGTTGTTGTAAGAATAAAGTGAAATAATACTTGTCTAGCGCTTTGCATTAACTATTAATTATTCAACCATTTATATCCTAGTTCTTGCACCCTTTAATTTCTTTCTTTCTTATATATTTTCAGTTTTAAGCTATTCCTCATGGCTTCTAAGCACTCAGAAGGATCATTTCAAATTTATCAAAAATCCAATACCAGTTTATTGTTATGACTACGATATTACAATATAGGTCAAATATGATAATAGTAGTAATAGTACTAGCACTAGAAGTTACAATATTAATAATAATAGCATTAATTGGCATTAAATGGCACTTTAAAGTCTGTGAAGTACTTTTAAATACATTATTTCTTTTAAACTCCAATAAGCCTACAAAGCAGATACTACAATTATTATCATGCCCATGTTGTAGATGAGAAAAAAAAATTCAGAGTTAAAGTAAATTGTCCAAAGTCAAACTGCTGTAAATGTCAGAATTATCCAAATTTGGGTCTTCTTGATTCCATGTCTAATTATTCCCTACATCACACTGCATTTTCAACAACAAAGGCAAGACACAGAATTTAGCAATCCCAATTTCCCTTTAATAACTAATTATGGGCTGGCTTCCTTTGAATTCATTTAAGTCTTTTTAAATTTTTTTTAATAATTTTAGCTCATTCTATCTCTTATTGTATTGATTTCCATAAATTTATGATCCACTACGTGGGATAATTTATTAATTTCTATTCCAATAGCTCCCTGTATTATAGAGGTGTCCTGAAATCCTGAAGGGAAGGGGAAGGAAAAGAGAACAAGCATTTATTAAGTTCCTATAATATGCCAGACATTGTGCTAAGTGTTTTACAAATATTATCTTATTCTATCCTCACAAGAGCCTTGTGAGGTAGGCATTATTATTGTAACCATGTTACAGTTGAGAAAACCGAGGTAGAGAGAGATTAATTGACTTTTCTAGGGTCACATTGCTATCAAGATTTTGAGGAAGGATTTGAACTCACCTACCTAATGCTAGGCCCTAACTTTTATAACAACTTTTCTGTCATCAAAGTGGTTTTCCTTTATTTTAACATTCTGGAATTTGGTGAATAAATCTAAGCTTACCTTACCTGTACCATTTATCCTTCCTTTTCACAGCTTTTTTAAACTTATTCATCTTGTTATTTTTTTCTTTCCCAATTGAAGAGCATTATTTTTAAGTTTGTTCTCAATAAATGAGTCACTTGTTTGAGTCTGACTTCATTCTAGAGAAATAAAAGTGAATATTACATAATATTTAGAGAGCCCTTTTCTCAAAGAAAGGTCTTTTTGGAAAACATGATTTCATGAGTTCTAAAGATTTCAATTGCTTATGTAAATTGCAGAAAGGTATTTATGAGTTATTCTTTGTCAGTGTGTCTTTGTGTGTTTATATATAAACAATTCAAGGTTGAAAAAAATTACCTAGACTTTTGTGATGTCTATTACTAATTTCACCATTAAGGTCATAAAATAGTGATTTGATTAAACAAGAAAGAGAACTTATAAATATATAGAGAGACTGTTAGGTAGCAGAGTGCTGATATGTAGGGTTGTAAAGACCATAAAATTTGAGAGAAAGAACATATGTTTAAGGAAAGGACAAGTTGAGTGGGAAATCCTATCCACTTGGAAGTGGATTCATATTATAATCGTTAAAATTTACAACTCTATCCTATTTTTCTTTGGCTTGGTATATAAACTATAAACATGTAATATCTTGAGAGGTTACTTACCATTTTTTGAAGTTAGCTGCACAGTTTGAAGGCAAGCTATATATTAGCTGCATAGTTTTAAGGCAATATATACATACATATATGCACATGTTTATCTCATTATATATACACACACATATATATGTAATGTGTGCATGTACATATGCATATACCCATACATTAACAAATTACATGTGAGAATATGCATATATTAATAATGATTTTATCTTTTATATAATAATGGTTATGTGTTATTAATAATGATTATATTAATGATGATTATATATTAATAATGATATATATAATGATTATATACATATTATATATATGCAACATGTACTACTGCAGGGCAATGAGTTAGATCTAGAAGTAAATGGAAGGAAAAGAGTTTTTTTCTATTGTCCTGGGGAAAGTGTACATAATTTTAATGGACCCAAGCTGCTACTTCACACAGAAGTTTGTTGTTGTTGTTGTTTTTTTCACTACTAATATCTTCCTCCAAGTGATGGTATAGGATTGTGAATCTTAGAATACCACCATGGCCAAAGAATCAAAGGTACAGGTGAAACAAATATCAATAGAGAAATGTAGTGTATACAATTAGTATTCTTTAAATTTTCCATTGATCAACCATGTCCAAAAAATGGGAGACAAGATATGACTGGAAATGTATCATTAGAAAGAGAGAACATAACCGTTTACATTGTTGCATGAAAAGATGATATTTATAACTCACGAGACCTTTGTCAGTGTTAGGGTAGTTAGAGGGAAAAATTATATGTATGTAGATAGATAGATAGATACAGGGCATAGGGTGAGTTGAAGATGAAGGGGTGATATCTAGAGAATAAAATTAAGGGATGAGAGAGGATTATACTGGGAGGAGGAGAAAGGGAGAGGTAGAATGCGATAAATTATCTCACAGAAAACAGACAAGAAAAGGCTTTTACAGTGGAGGGGAAATGGGGGAAGGTGAGAGGGAATGAGTGAATTGTATTCTCATAGGATTTGGCTTAAGGAGGGAATAACATACACACTCAATTGGGTATGGAAATTTATCTTACCCTACAGGAAAACAGGGGGGAAGGGGATAAGAGAGCAGGGGGATGATAGAGGGGATGGCAGATTGGTGGAAGGGGTAATCAGAAGCAAACACTTCTGAGGAGGGACAGAGTCAAAAGAGAGAAAAGAATAAATGGGGGATAGGATAGGATTAAGGGAAATACAGTTAGTTTTTCACAACTTGACTACTTTGGAAGTGTTTTGCATAACTGCACATGTATAACCTGTATCAAGTTGCTTGCCTTTTCAATGAGAGTGGGTGGAGAGAGAGCAAGGGAGGAAATTTGGAACCCAAAGTTTTAAAAACACCTGTTAAAAAAAGATTGTTTTCATATGCACCTGGGAAATAAGAAATACAGGAAATGGGATATGGAAATCTATCCTGCCCTACAGGAAAACAGAAGGGGAAGGGGATAAGGGAAGGGGAGGAGAGATAGAAGGGAGGGCACATTAGGGTAAGGGGTATTCAGAATGCATGCCATCTTGGGGTTGGGGGAGGGATGAGATGGGGAGAAAATTTGGAACTTGAAATCTTGTGGAAGTGAATGTTAAAAACTAAAAATAAATAAATTTTAAAAAAGAGAGAGAACATCTTAGACATGTAGTGAGGGTGAGGGATAACAGATGTCCAAAATGAGAGAGTGAGAGTGAGAGTAGTGCCCAACGCAATACTGGTCACTCTCTCCCCTAGAATAATCAAACTCCAGTGGCAAGACAAAGTCAAGATAACTAGCAATGGCCCAGGATGCAGTGGGTGACCTGGCCTTTTTAAACTAAGGTCTTTTCCAGGTCTCAGTTTGTCTGAGGCAACACTCATTCAGTGATTAAAGGCTAGGGAAGAGGAAGAACAACAAGAAGAAGAAATAACAGTATTGCCCAACTCCAACTGGCAGGTTGGATCCCCAGAGGGTAGCTACTACTACTCACAGATTGCTATTTGTCCTTTGTTCTTGAAGAGGATCAATGATGTCAGGAAGGTGATGTCTAGACTTGCAAGTAAATTGGATTTAAGTGAAGCAGAGCTGTACAAAGTCATCGGCCTCACCCTCTCCTCCAGATTCATTGAGTCCAGTGGCAAGACAAAAGTCAAGACCACTGGTGATGGCCCTGCAATTCTGTCCTAGAATTAAACAGAAGGAGGTAAGAAGGCTAGATATAATTTTAGAAATCTCATAGTGCATTCCATGCTCTTCAGTTGTTTCCTGATACAAAAACTCATTCGGTTTAATCAAGCAATTTCCTTGTGATGCTATTTGAATTCAAATCAAAGAATACCGTGTTATTTGCAGAATTAAAATTATGGGAAACTTTAACAGGTATGGAGAGAAGTATGATGGTCATAAGTAGTCTGCACATTGCTAATGAAGACTTGCCACAAGAAACAGACAAAATTTCATCCCAGAAACCTACTATCAGCAAAGGAGATTGGCTGGTGATACAAGAAGAGTGAGGGAGAACAGGACAGCTTAAGTGCTGCTCTGACAACCACAAAATGTTACAAGTCCTAGAGGAATGACGTTAGTATATTGAGTAGACATTTTATACAGGGCTTATGAGAAATCATGAGAAACAATTACACAGGATGAGAAAGTAAAAAATAAGTTGCAATTTACAGTAAAAACAAAAACAAAACAAAACATGATCTCTAGAATCAGAAGACCAGAGTTCAAATTTCACCTCTGCCATTTTCTCCCTGTGTGACCTTTGGCAAGATACTTAAACCTTTCTGGCCCTCAATTGCACAGTGTAAAATTAGAGGATTAGACCAATTAATTGCCTTTGAGGTCTTTTCTACCTTTGATTTGTAATCCTCTGCATGATAGAGTATCTGAAATGATGGATTTTTAAGTATAAAAATTATTGGAGTGATAAAATAGATAACAGATCTGTTTCTATTGATTATTAAAATGAAATTAGAACACTGTGCAAGGTCTTACGAAAAAATGGACAGGACGTCATAATGTTCCTCAGCATATTTTTTAAAAATTCTAGACCATACGGAATAGAGGAGGGGGTGCCTCTGGCTGCCCAGGGCTACGAAGGGGGTGGGCAAGGAGACTGGTCCATCCAGTACTACTGGAATCAACACCCTCGAGCTGCCAGGTCAAGAGTGGTTGGCGCCAGAGGGCAGCGACGCGGACTAGGAGGATTAGGGGACCAGTTGGGGGACCCGGCGAAGGAGACGCTAGAGCTCTGATGCGGAAGGCGACAGTCGCAGTCCGGATTCTGGATGGCGGTGACCGTGGTTCCCTCCCCTCCCACTCCAATCCTTGACCCCTCCTCTGTCTCCTGCGCTGGTTTGGGGTGGGGGGAGTCCCTCTCTTCCACCCCTCCTCCCTGTCCTTTTCCTCCCCCTTCTGTCACCTTCCATCCCCTCTTCCTCTCCTCCCTGCTTCCTCCCTCCTGTTCTTCCCTCTTTCCCTCTCCTCCTTCTCTCCCTTTCACCTCCCCCGCCCTCTCTTCTTTCCCTCTGTCTTTCTCTCTCTTCTTCTCCTCTCTCCCCTTCCTTCACCTCTCCTTTCCATCCTTTTCCCTCCCCCTCCCTCCCTTACCTTTCTCCTCCCTCTTGCCTCCCCCCTTCTCTTCCCCCATTCCTTTCTCTCTCCCTTCCTCCCTCCTCTCCCTTTCCCCTCTTCCATCTCCTCTTCCTCTTTCTCTTCCCCTTTCCTCTCCCCTCCTCCCTTTCCTTCCCCTCCCTTTCTACTTCCCCTCCTTCCCTTCTCTCATCCCTCCTCCTCTTCTAGTGCACCATGCGCAGGTTCAGTTCCCAGAGGAAGATGGCAACAGCAGAGGAATAGAAATAATGATGGGCAGGTGAAGATTGGCCACTACATCCTAGGGGATGCTCTGGGTGTCAGTACCTTTGGCAAAGTGAAGGTTGGCAAGCATGAGTTGACTGGGCACAAAACTGCTGTGAAGATGTTAAATCAACAGAAAATTTGAAGCATTTGTGTGGTAGTGAAAAATTCACAGAGAAATTCAAAACTTCAAGCTTTTCAGACATCCTCATATCATTAAGCTGGACCAGGTCATTAGAACACCAGCTGACATTTTCATGTGATTGAATATGTCTCTGGGGAAGAGCTATTTGATTATATCTGTAAAAACAGAAGGCTGGATGAGAATCAGCATTTATTTCAACAAATCCTTTCTAATGTGGATTATTGTCACAGGCACATGGTTGTCCATAGAGACTTAAAAGCTAAAAATGGACTGTTTGATGCATACATGAATGTGAAGATAGTTGATTTTCGTCTTTCAAAAATGATGTCAGATGGTGAATTTTTAAGAACAAGCTTTGGCTCTCCCAACTATGGTGCACCATAAGTAATTTCAGGAAAGTTGTATGCAGGTTCAGAAGTAGATATTTGAAGCAATGGTGTTATTCTCTATGCTTTGTTATGTGGCACCCTTCCATTTGATTAAGATCATGAGCCAACCTTGCCCAGAATCACACAGCTGGGAAGTATTATGTGTCTGAAGCCGGATTTGAACTCAAGTCCTTCTGACTCCAGGTCCAGTATTCTATCCACTGAGCCACCTAGCTGCCCCACCAACCTTTTTTAAGAAGATATGTGATGGGATCTTTTATACACCTCAGTGCTTGAATCCTTCTGTGATTAACCTTTTGAAACGTACGCTCAAGGTGGACCCCATGAAGAAAGCCACAATCAAAGACATCAGGAAACTTGTGTGGTTTAAACAAGATCTTCCAAAATATCTCTTTCCTGAGTATCCATAAATGATGATGAAGCCTTAAAGGAAGTAAGTGAAAAATTTGAATGTACGGAAGAGGTACTCAGCTGTCTGTATAGCAGAAAACATAAGGACCCTTTGGCAGTTGCTTATCACTTCATAATAGATAATGGAGAATAATGAATGAGGCCAAAAATTTCTACTTGGCTACAAACCCACCAGATTCCTTCTTAGATGATCACCATTTCTCTTACCCACATCCTAAAAGAGTGCCATTCTTGGTTGCTGAAACACCAGAATCACACCATACACTGAATGTGTAACCCCAAAAGTCCAAACATCAGGGTGTGAGGAGGGCAAAATGGCAATTGGGAAATCAAAGCCAAGTAGACCAAATGAAATCATGGTAGGAGTTTGTCACTCAATTAAACAGCTGGATTCTGAAGGGAAGGTTGTAAACTCATATTATCTGTGTATTTGAAGGAAGAATCCAAGGACAAGCACATACTCAAAAATGAGTCTACAATTATATGAGGTGGACAGTAGAACTTACTTACTGGATTTCCAAAGCATTGATGATGAAATTGCTGAAGCCAAATCTGGCAGTACTGCTCCACAAAGATTGGGTTCTGTGAGCAATTATCGATCTTGCCAAAAGAGTGATTCAGATGCTTAAGCCCAAGAAATGTTTCCCTTACCTCATCAGTGAGTTCACCAGATTCTTCTAAGGTTGACAACCCCAAGGTCAAGAACTCACACAATAGAGTTTTTTGAGATGTGTGCAAATCTTATTAAAATTCTTGCATGGTAAAAAAATAAATTCTGGATCTTATAGACAATGCAATAATTTGAGGCAATGAAGTGACTGGAATAAGTGTGTGTAAAGAATAAATATAAGCTCTTGAGTTTCCAAGATTCAAAACAAGGACTATAGAAATGTGCAGATATTGTTTGGGGAAATATATACATCTAAATAGGAGGGGGAAGAGGCATTTTGAATCATTTTTTGAAACTTCACATTACGTGATCCAAATAAATATCTTTCCAGTAAACCAACTCCAGGTGGGGGATGGGGTCAGGAGTGGGGTGGGGTAGGAGAACCTTTTTTTTTTTAATGTGGCAAATTCTGAATATGTTTTAGTTTCAGGTTGGCATTTGAAATTTGTATTTTTTTCATCAATACACTTATAATTATTTTTCGTTGTTAGTTTAAAGGCTGGAGCAGCAAGGGAACAAAAAAAAATAAAGACATTAAAGGAATGTATCAACATCCCTTGCACAGTGACAAGTCCCTTGGTTTTACTCACCAAAATTTCCCACAACCAGCCTCTGTCTTTTGGGAGAGAAGCTCCTGTTATGCCCCCTTATCTTCTCCTCTTGGACTTTTCCTGAATTATAGCCTTCTACCTAGGCTGAACCTGATTTTTTTTTCTTCATCCCTTTTTCTGTCTTAGTTCATGCCGCAATAGCAACTAGGTTAGAGAAGGTTTTGATTTTGACCACAGATATTGTAAAGAGGACAGACATTCAGACTTGTACAGTGGAAAAGGTTCTGACAACAGAGGATATGAGTTCAAATCTCACCTTTGACACTCGCCACCTTTGTGACCTTGGACAAAGCATGTAAACCACCTGAACCTCAATTTCCTCATATATAAGATGAGGCAATTGGATGAAATAATCTGTGAGTTCCCCTCTAGTTCTAGAATTATGATCAGACGATCTTGAGTGACTCCAGCCACAGAAATCCAGCTTTAGAAACCAGACACATGGAGGGATATTGAGGATGAAAGAAAAGTAACCTTTAACCCAGTGTTCACCTGGATTTCTCCTGATTGTTGCATGTCATTCCTAGTAGGTATTAGTACAATTTGTTATAAATATGAGGATTTGAGATACAAGCATACGTACACACACGCGTGCACATACACACACACACACACACACACACAAACACACACGCACATATACCAGAGCATCCTGGAAGGAAGTACTAGTCCACAAAACAGTGAGGATCTTCTCTTCTACTGGCAACTATTTCTGTAGGACCTATAACATGGCCCATCTCTTTTCAAAAACCACAGCTACTAAAAACCTGGAGAAGAAAGTCCTCAACACCAAATTCCTTGGAACTGTCAGATGGTTCAGTGTCAGAAATAAGCATGGCTGAATTAACAAAAAAGACAAGCAAAAACCATCCATTCTGCCCCTGTAATCTTAGTCAACAAGCATTTTTTAGAAACATATTATGTGGAGAGCAATTTGGAACTATGCCCAAAGGGCTATAAAAATGTGCATACCCTTTGACCCAGCAATAGCACTTCTAGGGCTATATCCCAAAGAGATCACACAGATGGGAAAAGGACTTACATGTACAAAAATATTCATAGCACCTCTTTTTGTGGTGGCAAAGAATTGGAAATTGAGAGGATGCCCATCAGTCGGGGAATGACTGATCAAGGTGTGGTATATGAATGTGATGGAATACTATTGTGCTATAAGAAATGATGAACAGGCTGACTTCAGAAAATCCTGGAAAGACTTGTATGGTCTGATGCTGAGTGAAGTGAGCAGAATCAGAGAATGTTGTACACAATAACAGCCACATTGTGTGATGACTAATATTGATAAACTTAACCCTTCCTGGCAATACAAGGATCTACAACATCTCCAGAGGCCTTGTGATGGAAAATGCTATCCACACCCAAAGAAAGAACTAGGGAAGTCGAATTGTTATTTTTTTCTCTTCTGTTGAGTTTTGTTTCCTCTTTCTGATGGTTCCTCCTATTGATTTTAATTTCGACTTACAACATCACTAATGTGAAAATATGTTTAATAGGAATGTAAATGTATAGCCTATATCAGATTGTGTGCCATCTTGGGGAGGGTGGGGGGGAGGAAGGTGGGGAAAAATTTTAAACTCAAAAGCATATGGAAGTGATTATTGATAAATCAAAAAAAAATCTATAAAAAAATAAAGAAAAAAGATTAGAGTGTGTCTCCTAGACACCAGAAATTCAGGACCCCTAGGTCATGGGTTATTTAATTATTATAACAAAAATTCATGTTCAACTTTCCATTGATTTATCATCAAACTATTTTTAAGGATTTACATTTACCCAAATGCAAAAGGAGGAAGGAGAATTAAAAATAGAAAAATGAAAAAGCTCATGAGCTTGCTAAAAAACCGGCCTGCCTTTGAGCTGAGAAAGTCGTGAGACAACTTGAACAGGAAAATTTTGATCATTTTCATTCTGAATTTGACATCTTCTAAATGTGATCCTATTTTTTCTTCTTGCTAGAAGCATTATTTTTGGTCCTAGAGGGTTCTCCTAAAAGATTTATCAAGCATGACAAGGCATCTCAAAGCGAAAGCTTCCTTGTGATTATAAACAATGTTTATGCACATGAAAACACATTAAGCAATAACTATTGGTTAAAATTTTGTCCAGTGTAGAGACCCTTAATGAGAAGGGCAAACATGAAATTCTGTTGAAACATCACATCTGAAATAAGTATCTTCTTATCTTTTTAATACTTGGTCTATCTTGTCATTAAAATGATTTAAAAAGCATGGTTAACTAGGATTTTTTTTCTTAATTTACCAATGTCTCTGTACTTGTTAAATGAAAATAAACTTCACTTAAAACTATAAATTAAAAAAAAAAGAAACATATTATGTGCCAGGCCCTTGGCTAACTACCAAAGGAATATGTAAATATTGTTCAGGGAAATAAATTGGAGGGGATAAAGACATTATGAAACATTTTTTAACATACTTGTATGTATATGATATATATGTATGTGTGTGTGTGTGTATATATATATGTATATATATATATGTGTGTGTGTGTGTGTGTGTGTGTGTTGATGATGAGGGACTAGAACTCAGGAGAGAGAGTAGGACTGGAAATATTGATTGGGGAATCATCCGCATAGAAGTAATATTTTTAGCCACAGGAGCTGATGAGCTAACCAAGAGAGATAGTATATAGGAAAATTGTCCCTTTGGCAGGTGGTTTATGTGATTGACAGTAGACAAAGGGACAAAAGATTCAAGTGAAGAAGATAATGGATAGTTGAACTGATTCACTAATTGGTCAAGATAGGGAGTGGCAAATAGCAAAGAACAGAATTATGGGTAATGGGGGCAGCTAGGTGACACAGTGGATAGAGCACAGGTCCTGAAATCAGGAAGTTCAAATCCGGCCTCAGACCAAACACTTGACACTTACTAGCTGTGTGACCATGGACAAGTCACTTAACTCCAATTGCCTAAAAAATAAAAGAATTATGGGTAACGAAACAGAGAAAGATGGAATGATAAAAGATTATTATCAAGTAAAGAATTTTTGGAGAATCTAACTTTTTGCCTTATCTACCCCATTCAAATGTGAGCTCCTTGAAAGCAAAAACACATGATCAATGATTCATTGATTCATTGATTCAAGTCAAACCAAGAAGTCCAGAGCAAGAATAGTTTTGGCAGCGAAATAATTAGTTTAATGTACCTTTAGTCACCTTTTTAGGACACTAAGTTTTTCATACATGTAAGCCTAAAGTATACATTTGAAGTGTATCATTATGTGAGTATTTTTGTCTGATTCTGGTGTTTCATCAGCATTAGAAATTCCCAATTTTTGCAACTCCTTCCACTGATCTAGATAGATAAATCATAAGTATTATTTGTCCTAAACTATATGTACTTATTGATAAATTTTGTGGCCTATTCATACAAACGCATATTATAATCAGGAAAATTGGCTTTCTTCATAATACATATATATTAGACATAATTATCTATCTATATATGTAATTGTATATGTGCATATATATCAATATCTATGTGCATATGATACACACAGGCATAGGCAACTGCTTATTCTACACTCCCTTACTGAAGCTCTACCTTATGGATTTAAAATGAACAATAAAAATTTAGACCTGGACAACTATGATTTTGGGAAGTAAATTAAAAATTCAACACACACTTATTTAGCACCTACTAGGTGCAAAGCGTTATGCATAGTACTAACATAATTACTGGTCTAGACCTGTGATTTCACTTGTATAAAATAAAAACTAATTCCATGAGTGCAAATTGGCACCTCTAAAGCCTTAAGAGTTTGCCTGGAAGACTGAGAGACTCAGTGAGTTGCCCAGGATCACAGATTATGCATCAGAGGCAAGATGGAAAGCCATATCTTCTACCCATTATGTCTCCCTGCCTCTAAAGTCATCCTAAAGAAATGATTGTTAGCAATTAATTGTTAACTAAATTAACATTTTAGACTTTTCTATTAAATTAGAATGCTAATTCTAGTTACCTCCAGAGAATTGAAATAGTGTTAATTGTAATTTAGGCCCCGTAATTTTGCCAGATTAAAGATGTCATCTTCATTATAGGCTATTTCATTGAAATGGATACACTAGAAATCACTATGTTCATGGGAAATAGGACTTAACCTATGCTCTATTACTATTGTGGGGCACTTTATAATGGAAATAATTGTTATTAATAATAATTAAGGATAATAGTAGCTTGAATATATATGTATATAGCTTTTTTAAAATATGTGAAGCACTTTACAATTATCTCATTTTATCCTTTGGTAGTTAGATGCTATTATCCTCCCCCCCATTTACATAGGAGGAAACAGGGTCACACAGCTAGTAAAGATCTTAAGGCTAAATTGAAGTCAAGTCTTCCTGACTCCAAGTCCAGAATGCTATTCATTTTGCCACCTATCTCCCTATTACTTGCAGAAATAAGGAAATTCTTTTAGCTACAGATATTTACTCAATAGTTATTTATTAACTATTCAACAACATTAATTTGACAAATATTATTAAATTGTGTAGTGCACTATGATAGTACATTGAAGGTTCAAATATTGATGCCACACTGACCCTGTTCTGAAGGAGTTTGAAATATGAAGAGGGAAAAAGACATGTTTAGGGAGGTCATCAGGGGTAAAATGTTGAATGATAGAATCAAGATTCAAAAAAAATATGGACATATGAAGAAGATAGGACAAATCCAGTAAGATGGAAGTTTTATAAGGACAAACAACAAAGCACTGTGGTTTTTTGGGTCAAATTCTCCTTTATAAAATGGGAAATATGTGACTTGAAAGAGTATGGTGAAAAATATCTGGGGATTTATTGAACTGAATTAGATTCAACTGAATTGAAGTGAGAGTAAGCTCAATATGAATTGGTTTTGTGACATTGTAGCCAAAAAATCAAAAAGGCAAACACAATGTCAGGTCTCCTTATTAGAGGCATAGTGCCCAGAACAAGAGAGGTGATAGTTCCACTTACTTTGCCCTGGTAAGATCACATCAGGAGTACTGGGAGCAATTTTGGGTATTGTATTTTAAGAGGGCCACCAACAGAGTACAGTTCATGTAGAATACTGTGACCATATTGGTGAAGGGCCAAAAGACCACGTCATGTAAGCATACATTGAAGAAACTAAGGATGTTTAGTTTAAAGAAGAGAAATCTTGTGAGCAGGGGGAGACATGGAACACTGTAGTAGGGGGAGACATGGTACATAGTAGGAGATTGGAATTGGAGAATTGTCATATGAATGATTAGACTCTCTTACTTAAATCCAAAAGGCAGAAGGGATAGAACTGGCAGAGGGACAGATTTTGGCTGGGTATGAGAGAAAATTTCTAAAGTGCAAGAAATTATGTTGGGTAGAGTTATACATGGAAAGTACTTTAAAAGCTATTGAATCTTACTTCTCATTTGAAAATAAGGCACTTCTCCCTCCTCTCTCCTCTCTCTCTCTCTCTCTCTCTCTCTCTCTCTCTCTCTCTCTTTTTCTCTCTCACATACACACACATGCAGACACACATGACTAGCACCCCAATTCCATTTAACCATTTAACATCAGATTAGTTTTTACAAAGGAATATTCACTTCAAAGGTATCATAAAAACAAATGTGCATTTTTTAAATTTTATTTTTAATTTATGGAATAAAACAAAAATTTTGATAAATAGCACAATAAAAAGATGATTGCCCATGAAACTGCAAATCTACTATGCACAACTTGCTCTTCCTTTCAAATATACACAAAATTATCATGTAAATTTTTTTCTTCCCTTTCCCACCCCTGCCCTAGAGATGGCTCCCATTAGACCTGTGTGTGTGTGTGTGTGTGTGTGTGTGTGTGTGTGTGTATAAAATTATTCCACACATCTATTTATCAATTCTTTCTCTGGATGCAGATAGCATCTTTCTTCACATGTTCTTTATAGTTAATTTGGGTATTTATAATATTAAAAAATATTCACTCAAAGTCATTCTTAAAACAATATTACTTTATTTTCCTCAACACCTCAGACATAATTTCCAATCCCATTCCACTCCACTATCTCAGCTTTGGAGAGATTAGATTCACAGTTTAGTTTGGTTGTTATGTAGCATTAATCCCACCAAGTTAAAGCCAAGATTAGTTGGAATCCCTGGACCCTTATTCCTCAGAGATTCACTTCTGGGCTGGCTGTGACACCTGGCCTGGTTTCCTGAATTACTGCATGATCATGGCTCACATTCACAGGTTGGATTGGAGCTTCTACTGCCTGCTCTTATAATGGAAAAGAACCAACAAAAAGGCCAAAGTTGCAGGGGCTACATGACCTAAGCAGAGAGGAGGGTGTTGAGACCCCACTCAGCCTCTTTCCACTTACTATATAGTCTGAATGAAGGAGTCCTTTACCCTCAGACTAAATACAGCAAAAACCCCACAGGTGGTGAGTCATATCATTTTAAAGACAACCACCATTCCAGCTATGAAGCCAGTAGAGGAAAGGCTGCTCCCAACAAAATGATAGGCCAATGCAGAATGTCCACACATATTCCAGTCTTCTAGTCTTCCATGTCAGTGATGACACCTTATGTGTTCCAGGCTTATGCCAAACCTCTATTAAATATTTAGATGTGTGTGTGTGTGTGTGTGTGTGTGTGTGTGTGTGTGTATAGGGAAAGAGAGAAAGTGAGAAAGAAAAAGGAAAGGAAAGGAGAGAAAGAAAGAAAAAGAAAGAGGAAGGAGGAGAAAGAACAAAAATACACTTAACCAAAAATAAACAAGAAGCAAAAAATATGAAACGAATTTTAGAGAATTAGATGAGAGTCCTCTAATAACTACAGAATGGACACTATGTTTCTCAGCTATGCATGGCACCTTTATATAAATTGATCATTTCTTTGGACCTTAAAAACCTCCCAAACAAATGCAGAAAAGTAGATTATTATACAAATTCTTTACTGATCACAAAGCAATTAAATTTTATTTTTAAAAAGGCCATTGGAAGAAAGTATTAAAAATCAACTGAAGGCTAAATAATTTAATCCTAGAAAATTGATGGGTCAAAGAACAAACCAATAAGATAGCTTTTAAGGCCTTACACAACCAGTCTCCATCTTTTCTAACTTGATTAGATATTATCTCTCCTCCATTCCTCTGTGATTCAACCGAACTTACCTTCAATTCCTTATACATGACATCTCCCATCTTGGTGTCTTTGTCCTGGAATGGTTTTCTTCTACTTCTAGTCTTTTAAGAGCAGCTCAGACATCAAACCTTTTTTTGAGCTCCATCACTGCTAGTGTCCTCCCTCTCCCCCTACCAATCTACCTTGAATTTTACACACGCACACACACACACACACACACACACA